>NC_082732.1:39940890-40095136 GCF_030144855.1 Hypanus sabinus
ACTGCTCTGTGAAAAATTTGTGGTCCATTGTCACTGACTAAGTTCTGTGTCATCAGTCCTTGAGAAGAGGCTTCTCTACGAAGAAATTTGTGCCCATGAATGGTCTGGCAAAATCCACATGAATCCTTTGCCAAGGCAATGCAAGCCATTCCCAGGGATGGGAGATACTGCTCTTTGCATCTTCTGGAGGTGTTGACATCCTGAAGAGTGCATGGCAAGCTGCTCAATTTACTGGTCTACCTCAGGCCACCAGACAAAGCTTTGAGCCAATGCTTTCATTTTGACCACACTTAGATTACCAGCGTATAGTTCCTCCAACACTTTAGCTCTCAGTTAGATGGTACAACAACTGTCAATCCTTGCAACCCTCGTCAAGGACAAGTTCATCCTGGCACTGGTAAAAATGGGGGATCTGGAATTCGTGCTACACATTTCAACCATTTTGTGTTGCCATGTAGACCTGAGACTGTGTGGAGCCTTTTCCTTTGAATCATCTCTGCGATAATAGGGAGATATCTCTGCTCTTTCCATTGATACAGCCATTTCAACGTTTCTTTTAAATGTGAGATTTTTCTTCAGTTAGGACCGGTTTTTGAATGCTTTCTTGTAAGATTCTACAAACTAAATGATCTCTCAGTGTGTCATTAAACCCGTCAATCAACTGACAAAGCTCAGATAGTTTCTTTAGTTCATCCATGTATGCTGAAACAGGCTCCCTTTCCTTTTGATTCCACTTATAAAATCTAGTGTTCTGCAGACAACAATGCCTTCGGTTCTAAATGTTCCTGCACTACTTTCATGATATCAGCAAAGATAATTTCAGCTGGTTTGGTTGGAGCAGTTAAACTTCTAGGCAAACTATATGCCTTTTCACCTAATACACTCTGCAAAACCTGCACTGGCTTTTCATTGGCTCTTTCATTTGCTTCAAAATGCTGCTCAAATTGCTTAGTATACATCAACCAGTTATTTTATCTCTTGTGCAATCAAACACATCTATCTTTCCGAAGTAGCCAACCATTTCTGTTTTTTTAAATTTATAATTATTATCACCCAGTACTCGCTGTTCATGAACCCGTTATTTTGTTTTAAAAACAATAATGTGCTGTACCTCACAGGTAGCTAGTCACCTTGGGTTTGTTTAAAACTTCCTCATCGCCACTGTTACATTTTGTAGCTTCAAAACATAAAGATAATTGAAAGAAAAACATGGAGCCACGAGATGCATGTTTGCTTCGTTCTTTACTTTTAGCAAGGTGCACACTCATGACGTCGTGGCATTATGACGTATGCCATTCACATACTTTTACATATAACCCGTAAACAACAAAGAATGCTTAATCAAACAATATATTTGTAATGTTACTCATGTATTACAGGAGTATTAAACTCAACCTTATTGTCGTATTTACAGCAATACAGTGAAAAGATTGTCTTGCACTTGCTCATCCAGATCAAATCATTACACAGTGCATTTTGCTTGAATAAGGTAAAATAATAACAATGCAGAATAAAGTGTAAAAACTATATAGTGTACAGGCTACAAGAGTGCAGTCCATGTAAACAATGAAGTACAAGATCATAAGGGTAGTTTGTGAGGTCAAGAGTCATTTTATTGTGTGAGGGAGCCATTTAATAGTCTTATAACAATGAGGAAGAACCTGTCCTTCCTCCAAGAGGACCACAACATTGTCGTTTGGGTTTGGAGGTTTGCACGCCTCAATGAAGAGCTATGTTGGCTGGAGTCAGGGCTTTATGCTTTGTCTCTTGGCAGGGTCAACCATGCCAAACAGGTCAAAGGGTAGAGGTCAAACTGGAAGTGGTCCACCGGCCCTTCAGGTTCGGAGGTTCAACCAAGGACTAACAACCCTGAATGGTAAAACAAAATTGTTACAGAAACAGCAACGAAGAACCCTTCCTCATCTGAGTGTGGCGGTATTCCTGAGTCTCCACCCGGGACTTGCATGACCGACAGTAGTGAATACTGAGAGGAAGCTACTGACACGATGATGGAAGCCCTGGACACTGGCAAATGTGGAGGTGCCCTTCATTGCTGCTCCAAATGCCAGTGGCATAACGGGCAACAGGTAAGTAAGAAGCTGTCCTTGAGCCTACTGGCATGTGCTTTCAGGCTTTCGTATCTTCTGCCCAGTGGCAGGGGGGAGAAGATAGCATCTCTCAGGTGGGTGACTTTGCTAGCTGCTTTACTGAGGCAGTGCAGTGTAGGCAGAGTCAAAAAATGGTGTCTATAGTATTCTTGTTGCCTCGGGTAGAGCAGTTGCCGTGCTAGACTGTGATGCATCCAGGTATACAGTTACTACCTTTGGATAACTTCACTCACCTCCACTCTGAACTGATTCAGCAACCTGCAGACTCACTTTCAAGGACTGAACTCCTGTTCTCAGTACTTATTAATTTGCACAGTTTGTCGTCTTTTTCACATTGGTTATTTGTCAGTATTGTTTATGTATAGTTTATGTATAGGTAGTGTATTGTAGCACATACATACTTTGATAACAAATTTTACTTTGAATTTTGAGATAGGATGCTTTCTGTAGTGCCTTATTAAAAACTGGTAAGGGTCAACGAGGTCATGCCAGGTCCTCTGAAAGTCGCTATGATTGAGGCATGGGACAGTTCTTCTGTAGCTTCCGGAAGAATCTGAGGTGTTGGTAAAGGAGCTTTCTTTGCTGTGACATCATTGGTCATGGATTGACCAGTTTGAGATGCTAAGGCAGGAGAGGCCTCTGGCTAAATGTGCCACTGTAACACAACTGTCTATTAGTACGTGGACAGAATAATGGAATCATGGCATGTGGGCTTAGTCCAGTCTTGTGGCCTTGAGGTTGAAATAAAATTCCTGCACTCTTTTCACTCGAGCTGCTGATTTGGTATGTAGCAGCCTCGGTACCCAGTGAGAGATATTCCGCAGTAATGATTTGAGCGTCAGAGCTGGAATCCTAGGACTGGTGATGAATTAGTCTCTGGTGGGAGGCCTACAACCTAGTCTGAATCTTCAGTCATGATGGTTGGGAACGGTGTGGAGGATGCTTGTTTTGCTGAGCAAATATGATAATGTCACGTACTTGTGGTTGCCTGGTTAGAGTCACACAGCATAGAAACAAGATGTGTTCACCTACTCAGTCCACATGACCCATGAAGCATTTCCTCCCCACATTCCCATCATTTCTAGACATAGAGCATTACAGTACAGTACAGGCCCTCCAGACTATGATTGTCGCAGCTTGTATCACCCACCCACCAGTGGCACTTCACAGCTTCTAAACAGTTAACCTACCAGCCTCTGCATCTTCAGGATGTGGGAGGAAACCCACACGGTCACAGATGTATACATTTTGTAACTTCAGAACATTAAAAACTAATTGAAAGGAAAAACATGGAACCCAGAGATAATGTGTACACTTAGTTTCATTTTTACTTTAAGCAAGGCACACACATATGACATGATGGTGTGATATCATATGCCATTCACATACTTTTACATATAACCCATAATGAATTATGTAAACAGCAAAGGTTGCTTAATCAAATAATATATTTACAATTTACTGAAATATTACATTCACAACAATGGGGAACATGGAAACTCCACACAGGCAGCACCAGAGGTTGGGTTCGAGCACGGGGCAGCACCTCCACAAGCTGATCTACTGTGTCTCTCAACTGTTAATGAGATCATAATTGAGGAGAGACTGTTGACATAGTTTATGTTTCCCTGACTTGCAGGCCCATACAAACACCTGTGTGTACAGACACCTCTGTGTCTGCGTGCTTATGGTTGTGGAAGGTCGAAGGCAGTAGCAGGACTGTGTTTGTGATTGGTAAAGGGTTCAAGGGTCACTGAGAGAATGGGGTTGGAGATACAGCACTGCACAAAAGTCTTAAACACGCATATAGTTAGGGTGCCTAAGACTTTTTCACAGTGCTGTATTTGTTAGCGTGGAGCAGAGAGTGAGTTTGTAAATCTGGTGGGAGCAAAGGATTTTGGGAATGGCAAGGGTGGAGCTCTGTGGGAGGGGTGTGGGATAGCTGACCAAGAAGGAGTGCCAGGGTGGGGCAGAGGCAGGGCGGGTGCAGACACACCCAGCCCTGAGATACCAGGCAAGGTCACTTGATTCCAAACAATTGGTTTACTGATCATTACAGAATGTCTCTCTGGTGCTTGCTGCTCCCTCCTCTCTCCCTTCCCCTTTTCCCAACCGTGATTCCCCTCTCCCTGCTCCCTTCCCACTCTCAGTCCGCAATAGAGACCCGTATCAGAGTCAGGTTTATCGTGAAGTTTTTTTGTGGCAGCAGTACGGTGCAAAGCATAAAATTGCTACAGTACTGTGCAAAAGTCTTGGGCACCCTAGAGACAGACTGATATAGATAGGGAGATGAGAGGTAAGAGATAAATACATACACGCGTGTACACTTAAGACTTTTGCACAGTTCTGTATCATCCACAATTAAATGGTGGAAATGTCTTGATGGGCTAAATGTCATAATTCCACTCCTGTCATTATGGACATCAAAGCAAGTGATTTTTTAAAAATTTGTAACTGCCTTTATTTCTGCTTAAAGTCTCGGCTTGGATTCATTCGTTCTCCCTGAGACTGAATATAGAATTTGGTTATATTATGATCATTGTTATGTTGAGTTGCTTTCACCTTGGGGTTAATTAATCCCACTTCATCAAATGATACCAGCTCTGGTTGAGCCTGTAAAACCAGTTGCCTTTTGATAATTGTTATAAGAAAACATCGTGTAATGATTAGCAAGGGTGTCAAAGGTTATGGCCAGTGAGAGCGAGAGCCTGCCTGAGATGTTGAAGCGTTGGGGTGGACTGTAGCTTTTGATGGATTCTAGATCATGGTCCCTTTGGGGATTTGCTGTAGCTTGCATGGTTGTGGGGTTGATGCACTTGCTGGAACAAGTGGGGGAGTGAGGGGCCTTTGGGGTTCTAACTTATTCTGTATTTCATTCTTGGGTTGTTCTGCTTTGGGAATGTCTGTGAAGAGTCAGAATTTTAGGTTCCGTACTGTGTACGTTCTCCGATATTAAATTGATCCATCGAGAAGGCAGGAGAATGGGATTGAATCAGCCAAGTTGAAATGGTGAAGCAGACTTGATGGGCCAAATGGCCTAATTCTGCTCCTATATCTTGTGGTCTTAGTGCCTGTTACTACAAAGAATTGCACAGAATGGTGGGCATAGCTCGGAATTCAACACTCGTTCTCTTCTGGTAATCTGCTTTCACTTCACTTGGATGACATAAAAACTGTTGTTTCGTGCCAGCAGTGCAGTGCTAAGGCATCTCTGCAAATTACAAAATTAAATTGTATGACAAATGGAATAACAGAGTAGTGTTCATGGGCTCGTGGAGTGCTCGGAAATCTGTTGGAAGAGGGTAAGACGCTGCTTTTAAAATGTTGAGTGTGTGCCATCGGGCTCCTGTACCACCTCCACGATGGCAGCAATGAGAAGAGGTCATGTCCTGGATGCTGAATCAGGAAGTTGTGTTCAGAATCAGGTTTATTATCACTGACAAGTCATGATTTTTTTTGTTTTGTGGCAGCAGCACAGTGCAAGATGTAAAATTACTACAAATTCCAAAAAAAACAAATACAGTAAGTAGACCAGAAGACTAATAATGAGGTAGTGTTCATAAGTTCACGGACCGTTCTAAAACCTGGTGGCAGAGGGGAAGAAGCTGTTCCTGAAAATGTTAAGTATGGGCCTTCAGACTCCTGTATCTCCTCCCTGGTGTTAAAAATAAGAGATACAATGCAGAACAGGCTGCTCAGCAACCCCCAATATAACCCTAACCTAATCACAGGATCAATTAACCTACCAACAAGTACACCCTTAGACTGTGGGAGGAAACCCACGAGGTCACAGTGAAAACATACAGACTTCTTATAGACAGCAGTGGCACTGAGGGTTCTTTGTGATAGATGGCACCTTCTTGAAGCACTGCCTATTAAGATGTCCTCAATTGTAGGAGAAGCTAGTCTTAGTGATGTTAATGACAAATTCATCAGTCATTGTCTTCACACGAGCAGCATCATCCTCTTCTGGCTGCTGTAACACGTTTAAACAAAATTGGGTCAGAAAATTGGGACAGTAAAGTGTGGGCCACAGGAGGAGTCTTGTGCATCCTGCTAACCTCCATTAGAAACCTTCCTAACGTCCTGCTGATTAGCCTACTTCTCAGGGCTGGATTTATAGTTCTGTACTGGTTTTCTTTCACCCAGTCCTGATGTTCCAGAGTAAGGATTTGGAAAAACAGTGCCATGAGGAAGAGCACCATCCAGGACATTTTCTCTTCTCCTCACTGCCATCAGGAATGAGGTACGTGAGCCTGAAGAGAGACACTCAATGTTTTAACAACGTCTTCCCCTCCACCATCAGATTTCTGAGCAGTTCGTGAACACCACCTCTTTTACATTATTTTTATATTGTGCCTTGAACTGGAGCTAGAACTAGAGGTCGTGGGTTAAGGGGAACCTGAGGGGAAACTTCTTCACTGAGAAGGTGGTGGGAGCGTGGAACGAGCTGTCATCGGAAGTGATGGATGCAGGTTGGATTTCAACACTTAAGAGAGGTTTGGATAAGTACTTGGATGGGAGGGGTAAGGGAGGCTATGGTCCAGTTGTGGATCAATGGGATTAAGGAGAATAACAGTTTGGCACAGACTAGATGGGCTGAAGGGTCTGTTTCTTACTGCAGGGCTGTACACTACATGCACACTTTGATCTGACACTTAATTTTGTATATATTGTACTGTACTGCTGCTGCAGAGTAGCAGACCTCACGACACAGGTCAGTGATAATAAACCGGATTCTGTGACGAGCTGGTCTGATGCAGGAACTGTGCAGGGAGGTTTCCTCCGGCTTTGTCCTGATTGTCCCCTCTTCCTGCTCTGTCATCCTTATTTCCTCACATTAAGGTCCAATAAGCCTCAATCCTGCACTAATTTTCCCTCTGGCCTCTTTTCCCAACATTCTCATCATCTCTGTCCAGATTTTACCACTTGTTTACCCACTAGGGCAATTTATAGCCCCCAATTAACCCACCAACCTGCATGTCCTCCTTGATCTTGTGGACCCTGAGTAGATTAGATTTATTTAGTTTATTTACTATATTTTTTGTGCGTGTGGGGGGAGGGGGTTTTTGATGTTTTTTTTCTTTGAACGGGTTCCATGGTTCTTCGTTTCATGGTTGTCTGTGAGGACAGACAGCATACATACTTCTGATAATAAATGTGCTTTGAATCTACACCAGTTTGCAATGATAATCTTTACTCACATGAAGATGGTAGTAATAGCAATAAGACAATAAGACACAGGAGCAGAATTAGGCCATTCAGCCCATCGAGTCTGCAACACCAGTCATTTGTGGCCGAGTTATTATCCCTCTCAATCCCATTCTCCTGCCTTCTCCCTGTAACCTGTGACACCCTGACTAATCAAGAACCCATCAACCTACACTTTAAATATACCTGATGACTTGGCCTCCACAGCCCAGCAATAAATTCCACAGATTCACCACCCTCTGGCTAAATTTCTCCACATTTCTCATCTAAATAGACATCCTTTTATTCTGAAACCGTGCCCTCTGCACTTGGCTTTCTGTAAGGAAACAGATCTCAAGGTTGTATAAAGTTTACGTACTTTGATAATAATGTACTTTGAACTTTAGTCCTGGACTCTCCCACCACTAGAAGGATCCTGTCCACTTCAACTCTGTTCAGATCTTTCAATATTCAATAAGTTTTAATGAGATCTCCCCCTGTCCTGCTAAACATCAGCAAGTTCAGGGCCAGAGCCATCAAATATGACACACATGTTAACCCTTTCATACCCATGATCATTCTTGTGAACTTCCTCTGGACTCTCCCCAACCTTCTTAAAGATGGGGCCCAAAGCTGCCCACAGTACGCCAGATGTGGTCCAAGTGACGCCTTATCAAGCCCCAGCAATGCATCTTCCCTTTTATATTCTAGTCCCCTTGAAATGAATTCTAACATGGCATTTGCCTTCCTTACCAACTCAACCTGCAAGCTAATCTTAATGTTAACCTTTAAAGAATCCTGCAGTAGAACTCTCAAGTCCCTTTGCACTTCTAATTTCTGAATTTTCTCCAGATTTATGTAGAAAATAGTCTACATCAGTGGTTCGCAACTGTTTTTTTTTAATGCCAAGGGCCCCTACCATTAATCAATGGGTCCATGGACACCAGGTTCGGAACCCCTGGACCTTTACATCTTTATTCCTTCTGCTGAAGTACGTAACCACACACCTCCCTACACTATATTCCATTTGTTACTTCTTGACTATTCTTCCAACCTTTCAGAGTCCTTCCACAGACTCCCTGCTTCCTTAACATGACCTATCTTTGTATCATCTGCAAGCTTGGCCACAAAGTCATCAGTTCCATCTTCCATATCATTATCATTTAGAGTGAAAAGTAGTGGACCCAGCAACAATCCCAGCAGAACACCACTAGTCAACAGCAGCCAACCAGAATAGGCCCCCATTGCTCTGCCTTCTGCCGGTCAGCCATTCTTCAATCCATGCTGGTATCTCTCATGTAATACGGTGGACTCTTAACTTGTTAAGCAACCTCGTGTGGCACTTTTGTCAAAGGCTTTCTGAAAATGCAAGTAGTAAACTCTCCTTTGTCTATCCTGAAAATTTCCTCAAAGAATTTCAACTGATTTATCAGGCAAGATTTCAACTTGAGGAAACCATGCTGACTTCATCATGTGCTTCATGTGCTTCATGTGCTTCCAAACACCCTGAAACCTCATCGTTAATAATAGACACCTACATTCCAACCACTGAAGTCAGGCTAAGAGGCCCATAGTTTCTTGTCTTTTGCCTCCCTCCTTAGAGTGGAGTGACATCATTGATTTTCCAGTTCTCTGAGGCAAATCAGAGATTGGAGGGACATGGATATTGTGAGGCAGGAGGGACCAGATTGTTTGGCTTTTAATTACTATTTCAATTAGTTCGACATAACAGAGCATGACCTCACATTGCAGGTCCTTCACCCTACAATGCGATGCTGGCCTTTTAACCTACTCCATAATCTATCCAACCCTTTCCTCCTACATATCCCATAACCCTCCATTCTTCTTACATCCACGAGCTTATCCGAGTCTCTTAAATATCCTTATTGCAAGTTTCCAGCACTACCCCTGGCTGTATTCCAAGCACCCATTGCTCATTGTGTGTACATATTAAAGTAAAAACTTAAATAAGTTACCTCTCACATTGTCCCCCCCCAACCAGACTTTCCTCCTCTGGTATTGGTCATTGCTCCCCCGGGAAAAAGATTCGGAGATGCTAGCTGTCCAATCTATGTATGCCTCCCATAATCTTATCTTAGCCCTCCATTGGTCGGGGTCCATTAGCTGTTGATGTGATACACAAGCCTGGGCAGTACAATGTGGAGAGCAACATGTTTCCCATGCAGCAGCTTCTCCTCTCCACAGTCTGATGAACTCAAAGGAACAGCAGAAACTGATACAGTTTGGCACCATCAGCATTATAGGAGTTGCTAGTCAGCATTGAACTCGATGTAGGACTGCCTTATGGACTCCAGCTCCATATATTTCCATCAGGGTTTACTCCCGAAGCTTTCCCCATGAGTGGGTATCGCCTCCAGGCAGTGGAGGTTCGAGATCAGAGTTCTCTCCTTCCCCTTTAGGAGCTGCCAACCATAGTTGACAAACCCCATCTGACCAAAGGGTCTGGTTTTAAGGAGCAGGTAATGCACTTTTGCCCCAGTAGAAATGGTTTGGCTGGGCTTAGTAGCTGAGGCCACACCTGAAGACCAGGAGCAGAGCTTGGTTGTCAGAAGCTACTTGAGGTGCATGCCTCTACAAAGTGGGCCGAAAGGCCTCTTCCTGTGCTGTACTCGTGTGTTTCCTCAGAGGATTGTATTATATCACCATCCCTCTCTTTCTTGACCGATTACTGAAAGCATATCAGCCTTTGCATTAAGAAATTAATCAGATCCTGCATTTATTTGCCTACAATGAGAAGAATGAGGGTGGATCTCATTGAATTCTACCAAATATTGAAAGGCTTAGATAGAGTGGATGTGGAGATGATGGTTCCTATAGTGGGGGAGCTGAGGACTAGAAAGCACAGCCTCAGAATAGAGGGGCATCCCATCAGAACAGAATTAAGGAGGAATTCCTTTAGCCAGAGGGTAGTAAATCTGTGGAATTCATTAGTTCAGTTGGTTGTGGAGACCAAGGCATCAGGCAGATTTAAAATGGAGATTGATAGGTTCTTGATTAGAAAGAGTGTCGAAGGTTATGGGGAGAAGACAGGAGAATGGGGTTGAGAGGGATAATAAATCAGCCATGATGGAATGGCAGAGTAGACTAGATGGGCTGAATGGCCCTTCTGTACATACTGTACATCTTGTGGAGACTTTAAAGTCCTGTGTTTACATGGACTTGGTGCTTAGTTTGCTGAGGCTAATCATTTTTTTTGGCTTCTGTGTGAGTGTTGACAGAGTTGCCATGGAAGTTCTATGGCAACACCTGTAATCCTGGACTGTGATTCTTTAGGTGCTAAGGCTCTGCTCAGACAACCAAGGATAACACCATGACTGGCTTGCTGCTGAAGGTAGGAAATAAATAGCCTGTGAGGAGCTTTCAAGTTACTGTATTGATTCCCCAGCTCTGTGGTTTTTCATTTGACTCCAAGAATCTTTGACCCTCTCGTGGCTACTCCCAAAGCTGGTCATCAGCTGATCACCTTTGGACCATAAAATATAGGACCAGAATTAGACGATTTGGTGCATTGACTCTGCTCCGCCATTCCATCATGGCGCCATTCTCCAAACTTCTCCCCGTAACCTTTCACACCCTGACTGATCAGGATCTTATCCATCTCCATTTTAAATACACTCGATGACCCGTCCTCCACAGCCGTCTGTGCCAATGAATTCCACAGATTCACCACCCTCTGGCAAAAGAAGTTCCTCCTCATTTCTGTTCTAAATGGTTTCCTCTTTCTGTGAGAGACTCTGTGAAACAAAGCAGATGTAGAAAGTAGAACAGGGCAGGCCCTTTGGCCCACAATGTTGTGCTGACCTTTTAACCCCCTCCAAGATCAACCTAACCCATTCCTAGCCCTCCATTTTCCTATCTTCTGTGTGCATAATACATCTGCCTTTACCCCTGCCCGTGGCTGTGGTAAAATGGATATTCAGAAAGGATTAAGTGACCTTCAGGGGAGCATCTTTATCCTAGCCAGTCCCTGCTGGTGGACTGTCTTTATTGTCAGTTTTTGGTAACGAGTGTAAAGGAGAACAAAATAATTGTTCATCCGGCTCTGATGCGGCATTAATAAAAAAACACAATAAGAATATAAAGCACGATAAATATAAGTAGAAAGCAAGTAATTGTTGAGTGTGGCTGTATAAACACACGTTCAGCTTGACGTTGCGACGTTTGCCGAGCTTGGCGATTAGCTTGCAGGCATCTCACCAGTCACGGTGATGACCTCAGTGCGTCAGATGTTGGTGTTTCTCTCTGGGTGTGCTCACGTTGATATGCCCCCATCCTCTTGCCTCAGTCCTGGTTGGCTACTCTTTCAGTTGACCTTTGAATATGTGAGCCAGTAGAATTCAAAGGTCAGCTGAAGGGGGTAGCCAATCAGGACGGAGGCAAGTGAATGGTGGGTGCGGGAGGGGCATATCCCCCATTCCCAGCACTCCCAGAGAGAAAAACCAACAATTGCACACTGGGATGTCACCTCAACTGATGGAATGTCTGCAGGCTAACAGCCAAGCTGGGCAAACACTACAACATCAAACCCTCAACCTGAGCTACCAATATTCATCACTGCCCTAAGCGTGAGATTATATTTTATGCATTGACTATATGTACGTAAAGTGATGGTGGTGGATGGGTTAATGGGGGAGGTGTTGATAAGCCTGCTAACTTGGGGGGGGTGGGGGGGTAACTATTTTTTGAGTCTAGTGGTCCTGGCGTGGACCGTCTGGTGTGCAGACTACGTTTCTCAAGCAGGGTAAGGTGTCCTGTACCGGACCGGTTCTCGGAAATGATGTTCGGAATACTGTAAATAACTGGGGGCGGCGGTGTCAGTGTAACGCCGTTGCAGTGCCGGTGACTCGGGTTCAATTCCCACCACTGTCAGAAGGAGTTTGCACATTCTGCCCGTGACCGTTTGGGCTTCCGCCGGGCACTCCGGTTCCAAAGACGTACAGGTTGCAGGGTTAATCAGTAATGTGTAATTGGGCGGCACCGGCTGGTTGGGCCAGTGTTGTATTACTAAATAAAATAAATCAAGTTCGAGCTCACGTTCACTGTCATTCAACCGTACACATGCAGACAGCTAAACAAAACATCATCCCTCTGGGGCCGAGGTGTAAGACACTGTATGTAGAGTCACACACAGTACATGGTGCTGCTGGTGCTGACATACATTCCACAATACGATATGTCACCGGAACACACCGTCGATGTAACCTGGGGTCAATGGGTGTTTCGGGTGACCCAGCCAGGGGAGATCAGGCCTCGGCTTGTGTCCCAGCATAGTTATAATCCAGCACAGAATAATATTAGCACAATCCCTTGCACGCTTTCCATTCGAGCTGGGTTGAGTGTTGAGCTAGCAACTCGACCTCGTAAAAACAAGAAAGCTTGCTAAAAAAAACTCCGTTACGACGGCGTCCGGGTGACTCCACTCGGAGTTGAGGGCTTTCTTCTCCTCCTCCTTCTGAGTGGCCTGGCCTGAAGATTGACAGGTTGACAAAGTGTCAGGTTCAAGTTTATGTAAGAAAGTATAATGTTACTGACTATTATTATAAAACAAGCAGTTGCATAAATTCGTGAAACAGCTGCAATAAAAGATGAAAAGTGACCAATGCAGGGTGAGAGCGTGTTTGTGAGCTGGGGGGTGTGGGGGGTGGGCTGCGGCAGGGTATTCAAATAGGGTGGCAGCTTAACTGAGCTGTTGCTTGGGGCTCAAGAGTTTGCAGTTGCCCATTTAAACGGCTTGCAGTTAGTTGCCCCTCCGGGAGGACTACAGCCTTGTAGGGTATGGAGGCTTGCGTGCCTTAATGACCCGGGGAGCTATGCTGGCTGGAGTCAGGACCCTGTGCTTTGGCTGTTGGTAGGGTCACCCATCCCAAACAGGTCGAAGTGTGGAGGCCAGACTAGGAGTGGGCCGCCGGTCCTCCAGGTTCGGGGGTTCAGCTCAGGGCTGGTCAAACAAAACTGTTATGGAAACGGCAACGAAGAATCCTGTTACATCTGAGAACAATGGTATGGACAGGCAGAGGTGGAAGACCTTCATTAATGCCCAAAATGCCAGCAGCGTAATGGGCACTTAAAAAAAGTTAGATGCCAGACTTTGCACTCTGGGGTAAAACCACAAGCACTCAGGTGCAGTGTACATGATTACATTCTTAGTCCAGATCTGAATGAGTCCTTGACTGCACACACCCACAGCACACACAAACTGCAGGTGTGGCCCGTTATGTGGAGAGGAAACTCCCCTGGGTGGGGACCAACACTTGCTGTCATTTGAGAATCAAATCTTTCTGGTATGTGGATGTGTTGCCCCACATCCCTGTTTAATGCACTGCGACAGAGAATTGGATTTGCTCTATGCAGGATAGTGATGGGCTGAATGGCCACTGTGTCATGTGACCCTACGATCAACACCAAAACATGGAGGTATTCCTGGTTGCTGAGACTAGACATGTGCTTGAGGATCAAGGGTCAACTTTATTCACCATGTACATTTACTTTTGTTAGGAATTTGCTGTGGTGTGTTAGGGTGTGACATGCAACAAAAAACAACATTCAGCAATTCTAAAGAATTATATAAGAATAACTTGGGAGGTTAAAGTACAGATAAGGAATAAATACATAATCAAGAATCTACTATGCAAACAACATTATAAAAAGTGGTTTAAAGTGTTTATGGTGCAGTGACTGGGGTAAAGGATAGAGGGGGACATGGGGAGGGGGGTCTAACTAGAATGGCTAATCAGATTAACTGCCTGGGGGTACGAAGCTTTTAAGGTGGAGTGAAGTTTTTGTTCTGATAGCCTTATCGTGCATTTCCAGAAGGGAATTTAAGGCAAAGGCATTGTGCATGGTTGGTAGTGTCCACAATGATTTCCTCACATTTCTTTGTCCTGAAACTAAAGATGAGACAACCGTGGCTAACAAGAAGTCAAAGCCAACATAGAAGCCAAATAGAGGGCTTATAACAGAGCAAAAATTAGTGGGAAGTTGGAGGATTGGGAAGCTTCTCAGAACCAACAGAAGGCAACTTTTAAAAAAAAAAGTTTTTTAAAGATGAAGATGGGATATGAAAGTAAGCTAGCCAATAATATTAAAGAGGAAACAAGAAGTTTTTTCAGATACATAGTGTTAAAGAGAGGTGAGAGTGAATGTCAGACAGCTGAAGAGGTAGTAATGGCAGACAACGAAATAGTATGATGGGATTTCCAGGTGTCAGAGGTCATGTGTATGATGTTACCATAACTACACAGAAGGTTCTTGGGAAACTGAAAGGTCTGAAGGTAGATCAATCACCTGGAACAGATGGTATCCACCCCAGGGTTATGAAAGAGGTGGCTGAAGAGATCATGGAGGCATTAATAATGATCTTTCAAGTACCACTGGGTTCTGGTATGGTTCTGGAAGACTGGAAAATTGAAAATGCCATTCCACTCTTCAAGAAGGGAGAGAGGCAGAAGAAAGGAAAATACAGGCCAGTTAGTCGGACCGTGGCTGGGAAGATGTTGGATTGTTAAGAATGAAGTGTCAGGGTACTTGGAGGCACATGAAAAAATATTAAACTGCATAATCTTCCTAGCTCTGACCTTACTATCACGTGGCACGGGTAGCAATCCTGAGATCACAACCCTGGAGGTCCTGCCCTTAAACTTAGCACCTAACTCGCTGACCTTCCTATGCAGAACCTCGTCATTCATCCTGCCCGTGTCATTGGTACCTACATGAACCATGACTTCTGGCTGTTCACCCTCCCACTTAAGAATGCTGAGGGCTCATTCTGAGATGTCCCGGACCCTGGCACCCGGGAGGAAACCCACATGGTCATGGGGGAAATGTACAAGCACCTTACAGACAGTGATGGGAATTAAAGTTGGTTCTCTGACACTGTAAAGTGTTATGCTAACTGCAACAGTACCGTGCTACCCAAACCACTTTTTAGGGTCCCATTCAACTTGCATGCTTTGGGACATGAGTATTGAGGAGTCGTCTCTGTGAGGTTAGATCCTTTGAATCTGTAACTCACTAGGTTTTTGTGCTAATACACTTTGGGAGCTAAAAGATGGAAAGGAGGCTACTCTGATCCTGTCCTGACACTCGGATGTTACTATCTTTTTCTGCCCCCGGGATAGAACCAAAAAGGGAACCATAATCAGAGCTTCCTTGTGTCCAACTTCTGGGCACGTTGAAGGCTTCAGTGTTCAGACTCCCTGAAGGAGGATGTATGATGGGGTGCAGGCCGCAGTCTGTTGAAAATGCAAGAGCTGTCCCTTGTCTTTGGTGTTCTAATTCTGCTCTCTGATTCCTCCTCAATCCATCCAGAAAAAAAACTTCAATTTTCGCAATGCAAAATTAAAATGGCTGCTCCCGCCTGCTCCCCCAGCCCACCTGGAGGCTTTCTGGGCGGCTGTAATTGTCTGGCTTGGACGTGTGTCAGCAACTTAAATTGTTGGCTGTGATAGCACTTGTGATTTTCAGGAAGCACACTGGTGCTTTCCCCCCTCCCTCCCTCCTTTCCTCTCTCTGTCTATCCCACTCTCCTCTCTCTTGCTTGCTCGTGCTCTCTCTCTCAACTCCCTCACAAAGGTTGTACTTCATGGTCGTGCACAGCGTTTGCTGGGGTGTGACTTTTATAAGTCAGAGCAGTTGAACTGAAGGTGTTCCGGATTCCAGCAACCTGCACCGTGGATGTGCTAAACAACCTCTGCAATATTCCTTTATCATTCTGTGCCTTCCGGACAGTTGTGCATTTTATGGAGCTGGAGTTTCTCCCTTTCAAACAAAAAATTCCATCCATCATTGTGGTGAGCCTTCAAAAGGTCACTTGGCTTCACTGGAGTCCCAGGGAACAGGCTGAAAAATGGGGAAAGTAATTAATTTCACCAGGCAGTTCAAAATCCCCATTGGAATCCATCCATTTGACTTGGTAACCTGTACCTGACAGATCCATTGTAATTGGTTTGAGATCCATGAGCAGAAATTAATTAAAAACTGAGCCCAACTTTCAGCTGGGGCGAACTAAATTAATCTGCATCTTTAGTTGACTAGTAATAGAGTGATTTTTAACTTGGGTTCATACCTTCAACTCCGAGGGTTGGGGCCGCATCAGTAGAGTTGCTGCCCATCAACACCGACGTCCCGGTTCAGTTCTGTCCTCAGGTGCTTGCTGTGTGGAATTTGCATGCTCTCCCTGTGACTGGTGGCTCCAGTTTCCACACATATCACAAGGATGTGTCATTTGATAAAACAAGTCCTGATGAAGGGTCTTAGCCCAAAATGGCGACTCTATATTCCTTTCCCTTGATGCTGTCTGACCTGCTGAGTTCCTCCAGCATTGTGTTTGTGTTGCTCTGGATTTCCAACATCATGTGTTTATACTTTGTTAAAACCCTTGCCTGAGGAGTTTTCCTCGATCCACTCCCAATTTGCTTACCATTACAACAAGTTAACTGCAGATGCTATTTCATTGGCCCTTCACTCAGGACTAGAACATCTGGGTAGTGAAGATATATCCATCGGGATTCTCTTCATCGACTACAGCCCCTCGAAACTCATCACTAAGCTCCAAGTCCTGGGCCTTGATACCTCCCTGTGCAAATGGATCCTCAATTTCCTCACTTGCAAACTCCAGTCAGTACGGACTGGCAACAGCATCTCTTCCACAAGCTCTATCAGCCCAGGTTCATCACAAGGCGGAATGCTTAGCCCCCTGCCCTACTCTCTTTATACCTTTGATTATGTGGCTAAGCTCAGATCCAATGCCATATGTAAGTTTGTCGATGACACCACTGTCATTGTACCAATCAAAGGTGGTAACGTATCAGTGTCTGAAAATCTGGCTGAGTGGTGCCAGAAAAACAACCTCTCACACAGTGTCAGCAAGACCAAGGAGTTGATTTTTGACTACAGGAGGAGGAATCCAGAGGTGCAGGAGCTATTCCTCATTAGGGGATCTGAGGTGGAGAATGAGAATCAGATTTAATATCACTGGCATATGTCATGAAATTTGTTGACTTGGCAGCAGCAGCATAATGCAATACATAATAGAAAAAATGAACTTACAGTAAGTATATATAGTAAATAGATTAATGCAAAACTGGAAATGATGTAGTGAGGTAGTGTTCATGGATTTAATGGCCATTTAGAAATTGGATGGCAGAGGAGAAGAAGCTGTTCCTGAATTGTTGAGTGTGTGCCTTCAGACATCTGTATCTCCTTCCTAATGGTAGCAATGAGAACAAGGCATGACTTGGGTGATGGGGGTCCTTAATGAAGGAAGCTGCCTTTTTGAGGCATCATTCCTTGAAGATACACTAGATACTATGGAGGCCAATGCCCATGATGGACTGATGAAGTTTACAACTCCCTGCAGCTTACTTTGATCCTGTGCATTATTCCACCCCCCCCATTACCCCATACCAGACGCTCTCCATGGTACAACTGTAGAAATTTATGAGTGCTTTGGGTGACATACCAGATTGCCTCAAACTCCTAATGAAATAGCCACTGTTGTGCCTTTGTAGGTGTATTCATATGTTGGGACCAGGTTAGATCCTCAGAGATATTGACATCCAGGAACTTGAAATTGCTCACTCTTTCCACTTCTGATCAAAGGTTCATTTTATTATTAAAGTATGTATGCAGAATACAGCTCTGAAATTTGTCTTCTCCAGATGCCATGAAATACAGAGAAATCATGGAAGCCATTGAAAGAAAAGACAGCCGCGCACGCATGCGCGCGCGCACACACACACACACACAAAACAAAAACTGGCAAACCCAGACCCCTCAACCCCTCCCATGCACAAAATCTAATATCTCACCCACATGGAAAACGGCAGGTAGAATATCAAACCCCAAACCCCCGCCTCGCAAAAGGCGAACATATCATCCACCAGTACATCAAACCCACAAAACCCCAACCCACCGATCGGCAACAAGCAAGAAAACTGAAGGAGACCAATATAAACTATAGTCCACACCAATAATCACATAAATCTTGGTATTTTCAGAGTATTCTCCATCAGCATAGAGACAAGAGGCTGTTCGAACTTGGTCCTTCAGTGGAGAGTGACCGCCAACTTGTCATCCTTTGCACTCGTCTCAATGTTTCAATCTTTCTCGAAATTTGGATCAGTGAGAAATGAAGACCATGTCTGGTCTTCTGCTTGAGGCAGCTGGTGCTCGTAGTCATCTCCTAGAATTTTCTTTGACATAGCAGTGTACCCGATCACTCGATCGAACTCCAAACTGTAAGTCACAGGCTCCAGCAGTTTCTGAAACACAATTAAGATTTTTTTTTTAAAAAGTAGAATGTGTAGAAAAAGTGAAATAATCTTGAGTATGCGAACTGGTGTGTGTTCCCTCTGATGCACCATCAATAACTCACACTGAGACGTAGGCGAGATATCGGCTTTTATTGACTGGAAGAAGGAACCAGGAGTGAGTGTCTATCATACAAGGTCCTGGAGACTGAGGCCGATCTTCAGGCCGCAGGTCTCCTTTATACAGGGGCCTGTGGGAGGAGCCACAGGAGCAGTCAGCAGGGGCGTGTCCCGACAGGCACATAGTTCACCACACCCTCGTCACATCCTTTCTGAAGTCCACAATCAGCTCTTTGGTCTCACTGACAATGAGTGCAGGGTTGCTGCTGTGACACCAGTCAGCCAGCTGAAATATCTCGCACCTGTTCACCCTCTCATCACCCTCTGAGATTCTGCCAGTAATAGTTGTTCAGTCGGCAATTTTTAAATGGCTTGCCGCACAGTCAGGATGTGGGGAGAGTTGAGCAGTGGGTTAATCACGCGTCACTGAGGCATGCCAGTGTCGATTGCCAGCAAGGTTGAGATGCTATTGACAGTCCGCACAGCTTGTGGTCGTCCAGTTCGGAAGTCGAGGATCCAGTTGCAGGAGGAGGTACAGAGGCCCAGATTCTGGAGCTTTCTGATCAGAACATTTTTTATCACAGTGGGCCAAAGTTTTATGACTATAAGCTTTGCATTTATCATTTGTGGAAGTGAGTTTTCTTTGAAAAATATTTGAGAGAATGAGAAACACACTTCTGTTCCTGAGAAAGGGCAATGCAGGCAGAAAATAAGATGCAAGACTACATCAGGGTAGATTTTGATGTCCAGAGTCCATCTTGTTTGTTTATTTATTTATTTTATTATTCATGATTTGGCGATTATAATGTGAAGTAGGCCCTTCCAGCCCTTCGAGTTGTGCTGCCCTAGTAACGCCACAACCACAATGAACCCTAACCCAATCACTGGACAATTTACAATGACCAATTAACCTCCCTGGTATGTTTTTGATTCGAGAGAGGAAACCCACGCACTCCATGGAGAGGATGTACAGACACTCCTTATAGAACGGTGACAGAACTGCACACGCTGACAATAGCATCACACTAACTGCTGGTTGGTTATGTGGGCTGTATTATTGGGGTAGCAGGTAGTATAGACAAAGTCCATGGAAAGGAGGCAGGTTTATGTGATGTGCCGAGCTGTTACCATACCAATCTAGGACACACCCAGGTATACAGTTATTACCCTACCATCATCGGTCCACTTAACCAGTGTGGATAACACAGAGACTGTCCTGTATTTCAATCAGCCAAAATATCACTGATCTCTTGTCCTTGTTAAATATTTATGGTTAACTTTGGACAGTGGTGCAAGCTGAGTGCAGTGGTACAGGAGATATTACCACGTAAATTTCAGTTTACGGGGAAGAGGCAGGAGAATGGGGTTGAAAGGTCGAATAAATCCACCATCATGGCTGAATTACCTAGCGTCACTTTAAGTACATGCAATCAGTCCCAATTTTATGTATTTAGATTTATTATTATTTTTTGTGCTCTTTATGCTTATTGTGTTATTTTATGCTGCATCAGGTCTGGAGTAACAATCATCTTGTTCTCCTTTACACCAGAGTGCTGAAGACTGACAATAAGCAATCCTGAATCTTGAATTGGCATCTTAAGCTTGACCCTCTCCCTCAGGCTCAGCAAATGGCCGTGTGTTCTCCTTGTATTTACAGTACTGAGCAGTAGCTGGTGGTTGGATGGGTTCCTTCTCCTTCCCGCAGTCTGTGGTAACTTCTGAGACTTAATGTACCGTGAGCTGCAGGTGTACGATTTCCATACCAGGAGAGTGCACGGTGTTGATTATACGTCTCTGTTCTTAAGCCACAGAAACCAAAAAAACATTTTAATGACCATCAGCCACAGGAGCAGAATTAGACCATTTGGCCCATGGTGTGTGCTTCACCATTCAATCAAGACTGTTACATTATTCTTCTCAGCCCCATTCTCCTGATTTCTCCCCAGAACCTTTGACTCATCAAGAACCTCTCAACCCCAGTGACCTGGCCTCCACAGCCATCTCTGGCAATGATTTCCACAGATTCACCAGCCTCTGGTTAAAGAAATTCCTTTTCAACTGCTCTGAATCAAGGTTGACTGTATAATGGTCAAGTTGAAATGTTTGCTTGGCAGTCGTGGAGTCACATTAACGTGGGAACAGGAATCAATCCTGTTCATTGTGTATCTCTCTACAGCAGTTATATCCTCCAGTACTCTGCTTACAGCTAGCCACACTACTGTTGTCTCTGAGAGTCGTCGCCTTGTCTTGGTGTAATGGATTGCAGGTTCCTGAGATCCCGAGAGCGATGCTGTCTGGAGCTTAGCTCCTGATAGGGTCACCCATGGTGGTAAGGTCAAGGAGGAAGATCCAGACACAGAGCAAATCCAACCAAGACCTCATCGATGGAGCTGGTGGAAGGTGACACATCACAACAGCAGTGAAGATGGAGGAAGGCTGCAGCAGTGAAGGGTCCCCAGTCATCTGGCACTCCTGACCTCGATCTGTCAAGGTCCACCTGGTGGCTGCCCATGATAAATAAAGTCAAACACAGGCATTCATCATTAAGGAATCCACCCTAACATCCCGGATTAAGAACTGATGCAAAGGGGGCAGAAATATACCCAGATCGGCCATCTGAGGAGCCACCAAAAGACAACCGGTTTGGAGAACATCATACTTGATTTGGGTGATGGCAAAAATTACTACAACGCCGTAAACTCTGAGCGCATCTCTGTCTACCTCAGGTAGAGTGTTCCTGGTTCCAGCCACCCTCAAGCTGAAAAAATCCTAGTAGGTTAAAAGGTCGGCAAAACGTTGTGAGCCGAGGGGACTCTACTGTGCTGTGGTGTTCTATGTTCTCTGACCTCCGAGGCAGATTATTGACTTGAGTAGCGAGTTCAGAATGTTTTCCTTTGAAGCAGCAAAGGGGTCGGATTATCACCCTGGCATCAAACTGTCTGATCGATCTTACGGAGTAGTTCAGTTCTGGAATAATCCAAGTCCTGAATTGGAGAAAGGCAATCAGGGACTTAACACTCAGTACAAATCACTGAGAATGTTTGCGTTTTGCCATTCAGTTGAACGAGCATCAAAAGTTGCTGTTAAATCCCATCTGTTGCCATGTGGTGTTTCAATATATTGGAGTAAATTATTCATTGCCAAACCTGTAAATAGCAGCAAATATCAGTATATTATTGCCAGGCCAGTTGGGTATTGTAAACTCAGGACAAAAGATTAATTGTAGGTTTCTCCTTATGCCCTGGCCAAATCTTTATTTCCAGTGTGAGGTTGGTGGCGAAATGGGAGGGATGCATGAAGCAGTGACTAAATTGATCAGCTGCTTGGTTCCCACCCACCCCCCCCCCCCACCAGCATCTATAGCCAAAAACTACACGTTTGGGCAAAGGAGTTAATTTGGGGTACTGCGGCAGTGTAGCGGTTGGTCTGACACCGTTACAGCTCAGGGCTCAGAAGCTTAGAGTTCAATTCCAGTGTCCTCTGTGAGAAAGCTTTTACATTCTTCCCATGGGTATGTGGGTTTGCTCCAGTCTCCTCCAAAGAGCCATTTAGTAGGTTAATTGGTCATTGTAAATAGTTCTGTGATTAGGATCAGGTTAAATAGGTGAGTTCATTGGACCAGGAGGGCCTGTTCCACAGTGTAACTCTAAATAAATTAAATATCACCTTTGAGTCTTAGCAGGCAGCTGGGACTGTGAGGCAGATGTGGACAACCTCCCTGAAGCCTTCATGGACCCAGAGTGTGTTGCAGATGGAGTGAATCTGTACACAGCTCCTGCGCAACCAGGGATGTCCCAGGAATGCCAACGTCCCTCTCTGTCCCCTCCGCACTCCCCTCTCTGCCTCACGTGGAGTGGGCTGAAGTCAGCACAGAAGCAATCTCCCTGAAGAGAAAACCTCTGAAGTGGAGACTATCGGGGGCCCAGCTTAGCGCTGCTACAGATCGGATTAGGTTGGAGGTTCATAGTTCAGGGTTTAAGATTTAAGATTGTTTCATGTCATCGTCAGAACACAAGTCTAAAGGAGAAAGAAATGATTGTTACTCTGGATCCACTGCAGCATAAAAATACACAATAAGCATAAAATTGTAATAAATATAAATACATATGTGGTGATTCTCTGTTGTATCGATGATGCTGAAACGTGTGTGGGAGGGGGAGTTTAAAGTGGAAAAGCTGTTGCCCCGGGGCAGTTGCACTCTCTTGACCACTCTAGGCAGTCTGGGTCCAGTGTTACAAGTCGTCGACACAAGCTGAGGACTTCCTGGGTTGCTGTGGATGACCATGACTACTTCTGAGCCTTGTCGCGCCCTTTGCTCTCTGTGAAGCTTTGCAGTGCCACCTTCCTGGCCGTTGAACCTCACTGTAGATCTCATCCGCCCTGTCCGCTGGAGCTGACTTTGCATGCTAAGACAGACATGTTCCTATCTCACCAGGGTATGGGGCCAGCCAATACCCTCAGTGGGTTTAGCCTGCCTGTTGAAGCGGGGTACTGCAGTGTGGCTACTTTGAGTCACAATTGAGAGCTGATTGTCCAGTGGGGACCCAAGGTGAGTGAGCTGCCCCAGAACAAGCCCCTTCGCCAGAAGTGCTACCCTACCCTGGACACCCAATAATATGTTAAGATGAGCTTGTAGACATAGATTTATGGTATCTACCGAAAGTGACAAGAGGGACAAGAGTAATTGTACATAAGGTGGCATCTGTATGTAAGATTAAATGGGGAAGGAATGTAATAATTGGTTGTGCTGATGTACCTGGATATCCAGTCCACTCTGTAGCTCGTTACCACACAACCTGGCCCCCACCTCACCCACAACCTCTCACCTCTCGTTAGAATGACCTCCCCTCCCCCTAAGGGCCTGCTGGCCGTCTGCCTTCAGTGATCCTCAGCAGTTGATGCTCTTTATGTCCCTTCACGAGCCTACTGACGTCTACGTTCATCGAGCAGCCTGCTCTCAGTCACAGAGCTGCACTGCGCATAAGCAGGATCTTCGGCCCCTCTAATCCATGCTGACCAAACTGACCAAGCATTCCATCTGCCTGCCTTCCTTCCTGCCCTGTTCGCATGGGGGCTCGCTTGCCCTTTATCCAGTACCTTCCCCCAGGTAAGCATTCGGTCTTAATGGTGCGGAATTAGGCCACTCGGCCCATCAAACCTGCTCTGCCATTCCATTATATCTGATTTACTACCCCTCAACTCCAATCTCTTGCCTTCTCCCTGTAACATTTGAGACCATGACTGATCTATTACCTAGCAACCTCCGCTTTCTAAATATACCCAATGACTTGGTCTCCACAATGAATTCATGCTAGCCAAGATGTCTGTCAAAGCTAGTCCCATTTCCCTCTGTTTGGCCCAGTTTCCTCTCATCCTTTCCTATCCATGTTCCTGTGAAAGTCCCTTTTTAAATGTTGTTGATATATCTGGCTCAGCCAGTTCCTCTGGCAGCGCATTCTATACACGGATCACCCTCTGTCTGAAAAGTTCCTACTAAATCTCTCCCCTTTCACCTTCAACCTATACCCTCTAGTTCTTGATTGCCACCCCTGGGGAGGGGGCGGTGGGAAATGAGTCCAAGAAGGAGTTAATGGGAATGTGGGGGAAGAATAAAATTGGCCAGGGTCAAATCAATATTTGAAAGCTAAGACTTCAGGGGCTGAGGGCCCTTATTTTCATGGCACCACTCAGCTTCAGAGTCCTGTTGAAGAGTCTTGGCACGAGACGTTGCCTGTTCACTTATTTCCATAGGTGCTGCCTATGCTTTACAATAACTTTTTAAGTATCAGTATAGATAAGCAAATTCCTGGTCTGCTTTGACTTTTTCCTGTATCATATCTATTATTTCATTAATTTGTACGTGTTGGAAAAAAATATGGACTAAGTAACCATTACCAGCTTCTTAATCTAATTGTATTTAATTTGTTTAGAGGGTTTTGCATTTTGAGTTGGCAAATTTTATATTAAGATCTCTTTCAATTAATTTGTTTATTTGATATCCAAGTTCGTACCCTGGTGGATGAACATTCTTTGCTATTAAGAGCTGACTGAGTTTGGAATTGCCCGTTTCTTATCCCCTCTGAGCTGGAATTTGACCTTTGCTCGGTTGCTTGGTGCTTGCGGGGAATCCGCAGTGCACTGAGTTTCTGAATGCAGTTCCGCTGAGTTCAGCAGTGTGGTGCATGGCCCGGCACGCAGTCACTACATTACTGCCAATTTCTGTTTTACAAAAATATCTTCATTAGAAATTACCTTCTGCAGTTTAAGGTGCTCCTTCCCTCCGCTGGCCTGCAGGTCATCCTTGGGCAAGGTATAGCACCTGCTCAGCTCCCGATCAGGGTCACGTGAAGCCATGGGAGCAGGTGGTGGATGGTCATATGAGCAGCTGGTGCGTATCACAAGTCCTGGTAATGTGACCACTGATGCCTGGCAGACAATCTCCGAAGAGTATTAATCGTGGCTGGGGTCACCCGTCTTGTAATGACGCTGTCCAGAAGAAGGCAATGGAAAATCAATTCTGCAGAAAAAATTTGTCAAGGGCAATCATGGTCATGTAAAGTTCATAATCGCCCACATCATATGACATGATACATAACAAACAAGGGAACCTTCTACAATACCACAACACACACATCGACAATAATAGTGGCTAACGCAATTACTAAATTAAACTAACGTGTTCCTACCTCCACCAAAGATGCCAATTATCCTCTGTGATCTTGGCACGTCTCCATGGTACCCATGAGCACCGTATGTTCCCTTGTCACGGTAACCGGCCATGGACATACCCCCTCAGAACATCGGCAGGCCTCTGCTGCCCACTTCTAGGACCCATGGATAGCTAGCGTTTCCAGCCCGAGAAGCAAGTTTGCTAGGGCATAATCATCCCTCCTTGCCCCATTCCTTTACTGGATGACTGCATATAGATAGAGTGGGGTTAAAATGCAGCCAAGAGGCAGATAACATTTACAAGGATGTTGTTTGGACTTGAGGAACTGAGTTATAGGGAAAGGTTGAATAGCTTTGGATTTATTCCCTGGAGTGTAGAAGAACGAGGAGAGATTCGATAGAGGTGTACAAAATTATGAGGGGTATAGATAGGGTGGCTGCAAGCTGGCTTTTTCCACTGAGGTTGATAAACTAGAACTAGAGGTCATAGGTTAAGGGTGAAAGGTGAAATGTTTAAGGGGAACATGAGGGGGGATATTTTTCACTCGGAGGGTGGGATGAGCTGCCAGTGTAAGTGGTGGATGCAGGTTTGATTGCAACACTAAGAGGAAACTTGGTTAGGTACACAAATGGAAGAGGTGTAGAGAGCAGTAGTCTGAGTGTGGGTCCATGGGATCTACTGAAGGTAGATACGTAGTTTGGCGTGGACTAGATAGGCCAAAGAGCCTGTTTATGTTCTATGACTCTAAGGGAAGGAGCAACCCCTGACATTACTGCCTACTTAGCACCAATGACTGAGCACAAATTTCCAGCGCAGAGTCTATAATGTTAGGTGTATTCCTGAGTGTTTATAACCACAGAGTTTGTCTCCCGTTGACTTCAGCAGCTGAAATGCTCCAGACTTGTGACTCCAGACGCTCTTGTGGCACCTGAGTATAGTGACACCTACAGGCTGCGTCTGGCACATACCAGGAGTACATTGGTCATTGATGTAAATGACGCATTTCACTGAATGTTTCAATATATGTGTAACATATAAAGCTGATCTTTGTTATATTTTCTCTTTTCTGATTCGCTTTCATTGAAATTGGTATCAACAAACCATCCAATAATTATTTTCTGTGTAAGTTGTATTCCTCTTGGATGCTACAGTGGGCTGCTCCAGTGATTTCTTTGTCCTGAGAAGGAACTCGGCCTGAAACGTCGACTGTTCACTCTTTTCCACAAATGCTGTCTGACCTGCTGAAATCCTCCAGCATTTTGTATGTGTTACTTTGGATTTCCAGCATCTATAGATTTTCTCACGTTTGTTATTTCTTTGGCCATTGTTTTCAAGTTTTCTCATGATTTTAGGCCCGTTTCTCTCCCCACCTTGCCCAGTGGTGTGACCCTATTCAGCTCACTGTGGGCAGGCCACTAGCTGTCTTATCGGTCCTGCACAAATTTCCCTGCCAGCTCCATACCCCCCCCCCCCCGCCCATCTGCATTGGTAATGGTCTGTATTCAGTACCTTAAGTTGTCTCTGCTGTTGGAGGCATGCGTCTAAAATTAAAATAAAGTGAATTAAATAAGGCTGTAAAAGCTGCTGTAATAATGGAGACATTTTTTACTCTCCTTTCCAGCCTTCCAAGGTGGCACAATACCATAGCGATTAGCTCAGTCGCTTAACAGTCCCAGCGAAAACTAATTGGGGCTTGATACCCGCCACTGCCTGTGAGGGGTTTGTACTTGTTTCCCCATGACTGTGTGGTTTCCTCCAGGTGATCCAGTTTCCTCCCAAATGCCAAAGACGTGTGTGTTAGGGTTCAGGAGTTGTGGGCATGCTATGCTGGAAGCATGGTGACACTTAACACTTACCCCACATTGCAAACAATGCACTTCACTTTGTTTTGAAATACGCGTGACAGATAAGGTTTTTTTCTGTAAGTTCTCTCTCTTCCTCTTTCCTTCCGTTCTGTCTCTTTGCTCTGCATCTGTGCTAATTACAGGGACAAAAACTGTAGCCCCCGGTCACTACATTAGAATGGGCAGTCCCCTATCTGACTCGGCGGACTTCTCCTTACCCAGTGTGAATTGGCCTCCGAACATCCAAGTGCTGTGTTAAAGGCCTGGTACTGTGCTCTGTCCCTCTCCTTCTCTCTCTGTTTTAGGTAGAATGTTCCATATCTTGTGTCATGCTGATAAATATAGAAAGTAGGAACAAGGGACCTTTTCTGCTGTTGAAGGCGGGCTGACAGCGGTGCCCTGTTTACTGAGGTCATTTGCTGCAGATAGAGTGACACATATATAACCATATAACCATATAACAATCACAGCATGGAAACAGGCCATCTCGGCCCTCCTAGTCCATGCCGAACTCTTAATCTCACCTAGTCCCACCTACCCGCACTCAGCCCATAACCCTCCACTCCTTTCCTGTCCATATACCTATCCAATTTTACCTTAAATGACACAACTGAACTGGCCTCTACTACTTCTACAGGAAGCTCATTCCACACAGCTATCACTCTCTGAGTAAAGAAATACCCCCTCGTGTTTCCCTTAAACTTCTGCTCCCTAACTCTCAAATCATGTCCTCTCGTTTGACATCTCAGCCTGCTCCTCAAGCTGCTCCCCCATTGGCTCATCTGACAACCTGACAACCTGAGCCCTTTCTTAATAGGCTGCTGACCCTTTTGCGTCCTTTTTCCCTGGCAACGCTGAGGTGCGTACGCTGACTGACCTCTGACCTCTGGCAGGATGCTAAACCCTCACGGACAGGATGGCACAGCAAATCTCACATGGGCACGCTATACTGCAATGTAGCATGTGAAGAGTTCAGACACACCATTTTGAACACGAGATGATTGAATAAACCTTCCATTCAAGGTCACATCCATTACATTTAACCGTCAGGGGTATAATTAGCAGAGTTTATAAAGATTTATTTTCTCTGCGGCATGTGCATGGAAACATAAAGTATGGTGATTTGCGTCAGTGATCAACATAGTCTGGGATGCGCAGGGGCAGCCCGCAAGAGTCTCTATGCTTTCAGGGCCAACGTAGCACTCCCAGAACTACTAACCTGTACGCTTTAGAATGTGGGAGGAAACCAGAGCACCTGGAGGAAACCCACGCGGTCAAGGGGAAAACGTACAATCCCTTTTACAGACAGTGGCGGGAGTTGAACCGTGATTGAGGTCACTGGTGCTGTAAAGCGTTATGTTACCCACTGTGCTACTGTGCTGCCCCACATCTCGTGCCCATAGGCTGGTACTGCTAAGCTGTATTGTAATCTGGTTCCATCAGTCCAATGATGCTTTGTACAATCCATTGATAACTGCTTCCAGTTGTTCTGGGGAGGGGGGGGGTGACAAGGGTTAATTAGCACACACTGGATTTAAATTTCATTTGCTAACTCTCACACCAAAGTCCTTGACCTGTCTTTCTATGTTTAAATTTATAAAAGTGGACGCCTCATCGGAGAACACACACAAAATGGTGACAGAGCTCAGCAACTCAGACAGCATCTGTAGGGGTGGGGGAAAAGAATAGTTATGTTGAAATTGGACAAGACATTGCTAGGCCAAATTTGGAGCACTCTGAGCATTTCTGGTCACCTGCCAAAAGGAAGGATGTCAATAAGATTGAAGGAGTGCAGAGAAATTTTACAAGGATGTTGCCAAGACCTGAGGACCTGAGGGATAGGTCGAATAAGTTAGGACTTTATTGCCTGGAGCATAGGAAAATGAAGGGAGATTTGATAGAGGTATACAAAATTATTGGTTCCTTAAGGTGATTACTGCTGGAGATAATGGGGATAAGCTCCCACTACCTATTGAATGATCCCAATTGGTGTGCCTCACATAGCCTCTGACAACCAAGTCAAGTGTGGCTTAGCTACTAAGCCCAGTGGAACAGTTTCTACTGACAGGAGAAGGGCCAAAGTCAGGTCATTGGCACCTTAAAACCAGTTCTTTCAGGCAGATGGAGCTCATCAGCTGTGGTTGGCAGCTCATCTAGGAGAAGGACAATTCTGATCTCAAACCTCCACTACCTTGTGGCTCTACCCACTCATGGGGAAGGCTTCAGGAGTAAACCCTGGGGTTGAAATCTGGAGCTGGAGTCCCGAAGGCAGTCCTACATTGAGTTCAACACTGACTGGTTACTACCGTGACGCTGCTGGTGGTAAACTGTATCAGTCTCTGCCGTTCGTTTGGGTTCATCAGATGCGTGGAGGTAGAGAGCTTGCCACATGGGCAACGGCTTGCTCTGCCCAGGCTTGTGTAGCTAGACAGCTGGGACACAACATCCATGGTGGACCCTGACCGACGGAGGCCTCGGGTACAAAATGATGAGTGGTATTTACAGGGTAAGTGCAGGCAGGCCGACTCCTCTGAGATTGGCTGAGACGAGAACTAGAGTTTGTGGGTTAGGAATGAAAGGTGAAATGTTTAAGGGGAACCTGAGGGGCAACTCCTTCACTCGGAGAGTAGTGAGAGTGTGGAACCAGCTGCCAGTGAAAGTGGAGGCAGCGGGTTCGATTTCAACCTTTAAGAGGTATTTGGATTGGTACATGGATGGGAGGGGTATGGAGGGCTGCAGTTCAGATTGGGTCAATGTGACTAGGCACGATGTAGATGGGCCAAAGAGCATGCTACTGCACTGTAGTCCTCCATTCTACCCAAGGTCATCACCCCTACTGGGGCATAGGCCGCTGACGGCAGCTCACCAGAGTCCAATGTCCAGGACCGGCCTTTCAAGTTGTTCGTGCCCAAGCCTTCCTCCTTTCACAGCCGGACTTGGAACCGTCCCTGACGGCACTGTTGTGCTTTATGACTATGATATTTCAGGCTCGGGCCCTTCATCTAAACTCAGTGAGGGAATTTTTTTTTTTAAAGAAAGTGATTGCGAATGTAAAATCAACCCCCCCCCCCCCCGAAAACTTCCTTGCCCCTCCACCCAATAGAATGGACTGGGGCAAAAGTCAAGACCCTTAAAAGACTGGCCACTTGAGCGGGTTTATACAGCCCTGCACTTATGGCGTAGATTGTGGCCTTCAGAATCTAGTGTCTGATTGGGGAGAAAGTGTTTGCCGTGAGTTAGGCATGTGAAGGATAGGAAAGATTTAACAGTCCAGGAGTTGGAAAGTGACTTAAAGCAGAGTCTTAATGTTTGTTACCAGTCGGAGAGACTGGAGTCCCTTATCAGCTGGGTTCAGCTTTCCTTCACATGAGCCGAGCTGAACTTTAGCTCTCAGCTGAGAGTGCGATGTAATGAGGGCGGGGTGAGGGCCTTATCATATGATTCAGCACAGATGGGATTACAGACTGTGGGTGTGATGTGCTAGAGACTACAGGCACTCTCACTCTGGGAGACCAGCTGCCGGAGAGTCAGTCAAACCTCACAAAGGCAGTGGCCTTGTAGAAGTCCTTCCCTGCCACCCTCCGAGAGCAGACCCACACCTGGGTCTCTTTATTGCCTGAGCTCAAGCTCTCTCAAACTCCATTGGTTGAGCCAGACCAGCACATGGCTTTGGATGATCGGACTGACAGGAGACACCAGGGTGAAATGGTCATGGATTCACCGTGAAGTGAAAACGAAAGGCAGACGAAACATGCACAAAATGCTGGAGGAACTCAGCAGGTCAGGCAGCATCTATGGAGGGGAATGAACAGTCGATGTTTTGGGCCAAGACCCTTCATCAGGACCGGAAAGGAAGGGGGAAGGAGCCAGAAAAAGTAGGGGGAGGGAAGGGAGTACAAGCCAATAGGTGGAGCCGGGTGAGTGGGAGGGAAGATGTATTAAGAAGCTGGGTGGTGATAGATGGAATTGTTAAAGGGCTGGTAAAGAAGGAATCTGATAGGAGAGGAGAGCAGACTATGGGAGAAATGGAGGGAGGGTCGCCAGGAGGTGATAGGCAGGTGAGGACAAGAGAAGAGGTAAATAGGGAGCCAGGGTGGGGAATGGAAGAGGAGGGGGAAATACTTGTGTGTTTTGTCGTGAACTGCAGATTGTACCTGTCCTCGGATGACTGGTGCGGGACTGACAGCAGGCGTGTGGTCTCCCAGGCGGATAATGGACTTACAGTTGGCTTTTCCAAGTGTCAGACAAGGAGGAAGTAAGTGAACGTGACCATCTTCGGACTTAACATCTCCAAGCGGCCCAAGGTAGAGTAAATTTCTCTGCATGCAGTTACAGCAGAGTTGATAAATACAAGAGAGTCTGCAGGTGATGGAAATCCAGTGATGTACCATCAATAACTCACTCTGTGACGTAAAGGTGAGATATCGGCTTTTATTGACTGGAAGAAGGAACAAGCAGTGAGTGACCACCATACTACATCCTGGAGACTGAGAGGCTGGGCTCAGGCCTTGATCGCCTTTATACCGGGGTCTGTGGGAGGAGCCACAGGAGCAGTCAGCGGGGGCGTGTCCAGACAGGTATATGTAGTTCACCACATACACCCCCCCTTTGTTTTAAAAAGAGTCCCCATGTGGCAAAGTTTCTTGCAGGTTAAGTCTATCAGGAGGTCGAATCTGTCGCTGCGATCTACGTAGCACCGGCTGTGATTGCACAGGTGCCGGTGGTGATTGCACCGGAGACGGAGGTTGTGCTGGTGGTGGTCACTCACTGCTTGTTCCTTCTTCCAGTCAATAAAAGCCGATATCTCGCCTTTACGTCTCAGAGTGAGTTATTGATGGTGCAGCAATTTTATTGACTGGAAGAAGGAACAAGCAGTGAGTGACCACCATACTACATTCTGGAGACTGAGAGCCCGGGCTCAGGCCTCGATCGCCTTTATACAGGGGTCTGTGGGAAGAGCCACAGGAGCAGTCAGCAGGGGGCATGTCCAGACAGGTATATGTAGTTCACCACATACAGTGCTGGAGGAACTCAGCAGGTCAGGCAGCTTCAATGGAGGAGAATAAACAGTTGACGTATCGGGCCGAGATCCTTCGCAAGGTTTGGTGCTGGGACCGCAGCTGTTTACAATATACATTGATGATTTAGATGAAGGGATTAAAAGTAACATTAGCAAATTTGCTGATGACACAAAGCTGGGTGGCAGTGTGAAATGTCAGGAGGATGTTATGAGAATGCAGGGTGACTTGGACAGGTTGGGTGAGTGGGCAAATGTATGGCAGATGCAGTTTAATGTGGAATAAATGTGAGGTTATCCACTTTGGTGGCAAGAACAGGAAGGCAGATTACTATCTAAATGGAGTCAAGTTAGGAAAAGGGGAAGTACAACGAGATCTAGGTGTTCTTGTACATCAGTCAATGAAAGCAAGCATGCAGGTACAGCAGGCAGTGAAGAAAGCTAATGGCATGCTGGCTTTTATAACAAGAAGAATTGAGTATAGGAGTAAAGAGGTCCTTCTGCAGCTGTACAGGGCCCTGGTGAGACCCCACCTGGAGTATTGTGTGCAGTTTTGGTCTCCAGATTTGAGGAAGGATATTCTTGCTATTGAGGGAGTGCAGCGTAGGTTCACAAGGTTAATTCCCGGAATGGCGGGACTGTCATATGTTGAAAGATTGGAGCGACTGGGCTTGTATACACTGGAATTTAGAAGGATGAGAGGGGATCTGATTGAAACATATAAGATTATTAAGGGATTGGACACACTGGAGGCAGGAAGCATGTTCCCGCTGATAGGTGAGTCCAGAACTAGAGGCCACAGCTTAAGAATAAGGGGTAGGCCATTTAGAACAGAGATGCGGAAAAACTTTTTCACCCAGTGAGTGGTGGATATGTGGAATGCTCTGCCCCAGAAGGCAGTGGAGGCCAAGTCTCTGGATGCATTCAAGAGAGAGTTAGATAGAGCTCTTAGAGATAGCGGGGTCAAGGAATATGGGGAGAGGGCAGGAACGGGTACTGATTGTGGATGATCAGCCATGATCACAGTGAATGGCGGTGCTGGCCAGAAGGGCTGAATGCCCTACTCCTGCACCTATTGTCTATTAACACTTTCTGAGAGGACGAGAAATTAAGATAGAGTCCTTCATCAGAGTGTCTCAGGCTGAAGCATTTCTTCTTTAATCCTCGGCCTGCTGAGTTCCTTCAGTATTTTGTGAGTGTTGTTCTGGATTTCCAGCATCTGCAGAACCTTTTGTGAATATAAAAGCAAGGATGTAATGCTGAGGCTTTATAATGTATTGGTCAGACTGCACTTGGAATATTGTCAGCAGTTTATGTGCTGGCATTGGAGAGGGTCCAGAGGAGATTCACAAGAATGAAAGGGTTAACTTATGAGGGGTGTTTGATTGCTCTGAGCCCGTACTTGCTGGAGTTTAGAAGAACGAGGGAGGATATCCTTGACGCCTGTTGAATATTGAAAACCCTAGACAGAGTGGATGGGGAGAAGATTTTTCCAATAGTGGGGGAGTCTAGAACCAGAGGGCACAGCTTCAGAATAAAAGGTCATCTCTTCAGGGCAGATGAAGAATTTCTTAAGCCAGAGGGTGGATAATCTGTGGAATTCATTGCCACACAGGGCTGTGAAGTTCAAGTCACTGGGTATATTTAAAGCATTGGTTGACAGGTTCTTGATTAAAAGATTATGGGGAGAAGGCAGGAGATGGAGTTGAGGGTGTTAATAACTCAGCCACGATGAAATGCCAAGGCAAACTCAAAGAGCCGAATGGACTGGTTCTTCTCTGTCTTATGGTCTAACTCACACAAAATGCTGGAGCAATTCAGCAAGTCAGGCAGCATACAAGGAGGGGAATAAAAAATGTACCAGACAGATGCCCTTCATCAGGATTGGCTTATGAAGGGTCTCAGCCCGAAACATCGACTGTTTATTCCTTTCCATAGATACTGCCTGACATGCTGAGTTCCTCCAGTATTTTGTGTGTCACTCTGGATTTCCAGCATCTGCAGAATCTCTTGTGTTTTCCAGACTGGTACAATCCCATAAGTTATACATTGACCTTTAAACATGCAGTACAATGAAGTCTAGTTTTCATCTTGTCCAAGATTAAATTCTGAATCTTGATTTCTGGGCACACAGGGGTGTCGAGGCCTCCTAACACAAGCTTTTCTTCAACACAGAATTCTAATCAAGGAAAAGGGTGGTCAAACCTGCCCATCGCATCACCAGCACCAACCTACCTGCCAACAAGGACAAATGTACAGGAAGGTGCCGGAAAAAGGCCAGCAAAATCATGCAGGATCCCACCCACTTGGCTCATGGACTGTCTGTCCCACTCCCAACAGGAAGGAGACTACATCGCATCCACGTCAGGATCACCAGACTCAAAGACACCTACTTTCCTAGAACAGTAAGGCTGATCACTAACCTCCTCCTTCACACCCCCAACGACCACTTTTACTTGCAATCCGCATTCTGGTCCATGTCCTCCTCAGGGTGGAGGAACAACACCTTGTATTCTGTCTAGGTAGCCTCCAACCTGATGGCACGAATACGGATTGCTCTTTCTGGTTTAAAAAAAACTTTTCTCCCACTCCCACTCCCCTCATCTTCTATTCCCCACTCTGGCCTCTCACCTCCACCTGAGTCTCCTCCTCCTTTCCTTTCTCCTATTGTCCACTCTCCTCTCCTATCAGATTCCTTCCTCTCTAGCTCTTGACCTTTCCCACCCCCCAGCTTCACCTAGCACCTTCCAGCTAGCCTCCTTCCCCTCCCCCCACCTTTTATTCTGGTGTCTTCCCCTTTCCTCTTGAGTCCTGAGGAAGGGTCTTAGCTGGAAACGTCGACTGTTTATTCCTCTCCATAGATGCAGCCTGACCTGCTGAGTTCCTCCAGCATTTTGTGTGTGTTGCTTTGAATCCCAGCATCCACAGAATCTCTTGTGTTTATCATTTCCTGTCAGAGTCACCTTATGAACACACTCCTGTGCCTAGCACAATTTTATGGACAAATAATGCATATAAACTTATGTATTTATAGTTATTGTGTCTTTTAAATTATTGTGTTCTTTATCTTTCAGTGCTGCTTCGGATCCGGAATAACAATTATTTTGCTCTCTTTTACACTTGGGTACTGGAAATGGCATTAAACAATCTTGAATCTTGAATAATTGGAGCTTGAATAAAAAGAAGTGCAATAATTATTGGTGATTTAATTATCATTTAGATTGGATAAATCAGATTATCAAAGCTGGCCACAAGAACAAACTCATGGAGTATAGTCAGTATGAGTTCTGAGGGCAATTTGTTGAACCAGTTGGAACCAGACTTAGTTCTAGAATCCTGAAACTGGATTCATCAATGATGGCTGAAAAATGAAAGACTGGTCATGGCTCATGGGAAATTTGGATTCACTTTGGGAGTGTGAAACCTGAACATGAAACTAGTTTACTAGCTTAAATGTAGGGATGCCACCGTACTGTAGTGGTTAGCACAGCACTATTACAGCTCAGGGAGTTTGGAGTTCAATTTCGGTGTCCTCTGTAAGCAAGTTTGTACGTTGCTTCCTGTGGGTTTCCTCCCACAGTCCAAAGACATGCCAGTTAGTATGTTAATTGATCATTATAAATTGTCCTGTGATTAGGCTAGGGTTGAATCAGTGGGTTGTTGGGCGGCTTGGCTCAAAGGGCCAGAAGGGCCTGTTCGGCACTGTATCTCTAAGTAAAACATAAAGTAAATATATTTATGATAGCAAGAGATCAGAGTTGGCAATGCTGTACAGAGTATAGGGCCATACAGTAGCTTAAAGGGCAGCTCAGTAGCCTAGCGGGTAACGTAACCATTTACAGCACCAGTGTAACCCGTGTTCAATTCCCACCTCTGTCTGTAAGGAGTTTGTATGTTCTCCCCACGCCCACATCGGTTTTCTCCAAGTGCTGCAGTTTTCTTGCACACTTCTAAGACATATCGGTTAGGGTAGTAAGTTGTGGGCATGCTTTGTTGGCGCTGGAACATGGCGGCACATGTGTTCCATGGCATATCCTTGGACTGCGTTGGTCATTGACATAAAACACCGCATTTCACTATCTGTTTCAATGTAACAATTGACAAATAAAACTAATCATTAATTTCTTAAAGATCAGGGGTTCCCAACCTTTTTTATGCCATCGACCAATACCATTAAGCAAGGGCATCTGTGAACCCCAGGTTTGGTACCCCTGCTTTGGAAAAAAGGAGATCAGCTTCAGATTGTCTTCAGAGACATATCTTCAGAGATACTTTGTAAATCTCAAAGGTGCACACTAGTGAGGAAGGTGAGCTTTAGCAGGGACCTCCAACAATGCAGTACTGCCTCACGAATCGTTATAACATCCAATCTCTGCAACAAGGCCTCAATGCTCAATAGCTAATTCGTGGCCCTGTGTTCCACTAATCGGACTCTTCACCCAAAAGAAACCATTGGCCCTGCTTTGCCAGGAGGAATCTGCAATACAGAAAGGAATTACAATCCAAGGCACTTACGCGAAACGCACCTTATTTCGGGCCTACACGGGCAGATGTACCAAGGAAGTTGTGCTTGGAGAAACAAAACTGAACAGGAGACACACAACATAGTGAAGGTTAGTGATCAGCCAGAGATTTGGGAAGCTTTTCAGCAGCATAAAGACCAAAAGTATTGTTGGCTAAGACAGAAAATAAACTAACATGGAGGTAAAGAGCATCTTACTAGTAAGTAAAAAAGAGGATTGTTTAAGTAACTTTGTCTTCAGAGAAGTGTTAATGTAAAACAGCAAAATGGAAAAGATTGCAGTTACCTGGATTTCTACAGCAGAAAATATCATTACCCATTGGAGATGGAGGAACAATTTCTATCACTGAAAATAATATAGTACTTTCCCCTTCACTTCTCCTCACCTGCCCATCACCTCACTTTGGTGTCCCTCCTCCTTCCATTTCTCCTATATTCCACTGTTGCCTCGTATCAAGTTCCTCCTGCTTCTTCAGCCTATCACTTTTCAGCTTCTTACTTCATAGCACCTCCTCCACCCACTTAACTTCCACCGGTCACCTGCTAGCTTCTTCCCCTCCACCACCTTCTTATTCTGGCTTCCATCCTGTTGAAGGATCTTGACCCAAAATATTGACTGTTTATTCTCTTCCATAGATGCTGCTTGTTCCGCTGAGTTTCTCCAGCACTTTGTGTGTTGCTCAAGAAAAAAATACACATGATCAGAATTTCGTAACCAAACTGGTCACTTTTCCCCCTGACCTTCACCAAGACCAGTGTGGCTCTGACAACCAAGTCCAGCTCCTGGCCTTCATGTATGGTTTAGCTACTAAACCTGGTGGAACCATTTCTACTGACAGGAGAAGGGGCAAAGGCGGGTTACTGGCACCTTAAAATCACCCACTTGGGGAGTTGTGGCTTGTCAGCCATGGTTGGCAACTCATCAGGGAGAAGGAAAACTCTGATCTCAAACCTCCACTGCCTTGAGGCTATACCCACCCATGGGGAAGGCTACAGGAGTAAACTCTGAGGAAAAATGTGAAGCTGGAGTCCCTTAGACAGTCCTGACTGGCAACTCCTGCAACACCACTGGTGCCGAAACGTATCGGTCTCCGCCTTTCCTTTGGATCTATTGGCTATGTGGGAAGAGGGATCTACGTGGACAACAGCTTGCTCTCCAGATCGTACTGCCCTAGCTTCCGTACTGGCTTGTGATTCACACTGTCAGCGAGGTCGCAATATTCTCTGACCAATGGAGGCCATCACAGTAGAGGTCAACTGTCCTCCTTCACTCAATGGGGATGGTTAATGTTAAAGTTTCTGGACCAGGTGTGATCACGGCTTTTTATTCAGCTGCTTGATTGAACCTCACTCCTGTCAGTTTTTGTTGAACCCATCTTTTACATGTCACAGAAGATGCCTTGAAACCCAATGACCTGCTGCTCGTTTCTTCGGACTTCGAACCAGGAGTTTCCCCACTAACAACCTGCTGCAGGAGCTCAGCGGGGTTGAGAATCATTGTTGCTTCAAGACTTGGTTAACTGTTTCCCTCCATAGATGCAGACTGGCCCGTTGAGTTTTGTGTTCTATCTATTCATCTTCCCTTCCTCCTTTGCGAAGTGGGTCCTTTCGGCTCTTCAAACTGCACTGCCAGCAATTCCCCAATTTAATCCTAGCCTAATCAAAGGACAATTGACAATGACCATTTGACCTATAAACTCGTATGTCTTCAGACTTTGAAAGGAAACCCACCTGCACAAGGAGAGATTATACAATAACTTTCTTACAGAGGATGATGGAGTTGAACTCCAAGCTTGGATGCCCCGAACTGCACTGCCATAGTATGGAGTTCCTCCAAGTTGTTGGGTGTCAATTATGGGCAGTAGGTCCCGGTGGAAGTTGCTCAACCCAAAAATTGTTTGTTGACCCCCCCCCCCCCCCCCGATGCTAACAGCCTGCAGTCTTTGGTATCTCCAGTTTAAAAGCAGGCCTTGAATTTGTTGATGAAGTCACCCATTCACAGAAAATATCTTGCAGTTGGAATCAAAAGCCTATGAAGCAGTTAAACTTCAACTCCAGCTGAGGCTGAATGTGCCTCAGAGTTTTATCGGATGCCCTGCTTTAGCAAGGTGTTCCTTTCTTCAGAAAGTCTGATTTTTTGACAGTCTTTTGTTATATATTAAAAGAAGTGTGTTATTGTTCTACAGTTCTACATGCTTCAGGCTGAACTGCAAGAGAAACCCAGAGGCGTCTCCCTGCAGGTGTCCGAAAGAAGATGTGCCCTTGAATCACCAAGGTATAGCAGGTATGAACCAAGTGCTGATAATTGAGAATAGTATGGGTGGGTTAGCATGGTATGCTGGGTCAAAGGGCCTGTTTGTATGTTGCAGTCGTAGGGTACTGCAACACAGTACAGGCCATGTAGTCCATCTATAGTCCATGCTAGCAGGGTTTTTCCACTGCATTTGGGTGAGTTGAGAACTGGAGGTCATGGGTTTAGGGTGAAAGGTGAATCTGAGGGCGAGCTTCTTCCCTCAGAGGGTGATGCGAGTGTGGTGAATGAGGGGAGATTTGATTGAGGTATACAAAATTATGAGCGATCCACTGAAGTTGGGCGGGACAAGAACCGGAGGTCATGGGTTACAGGTGAAATGTTTCAGGGGACCCTGAGGAGGGATTTCTTCATTCAGAGGATGGTGAGAGGGTGGAACGAGCTGCCAGTGGATGTAGGTTCGATTTCAACATTTAAGAGAAATTTGGATAGGTACATGGATGGGAGGGGTATGGAGATTGGTGGTCTGGGTACAGGTCCCTGAGACTCGGCAGATTAATAGTCTGAGGATAGTCTCCATGGGTTGCTGACTGGGTTTGTCATTGGCTTCCCTGACGAATGCAGCCGAGAAGGATAACTCACTGATGGAGGGGAGGCGGACAGCATGGGAGTGGTGATCCCAGACAGGGTGAGAGGGGCAACTCAATCAGAGTAAATTCTGCTTCTCTTCATCTCTGTCCTGGTGCCTTGGCTATTACACTGCAGCTTCTGGGGTCATGAGCGGTGTCTACAACAGCTGAGACAGAAGTCAAAATAAATTTATCATCAAAGTACATGTATGTCACCATATACTACCTGGAGACATTTTCTTACAGGTATTTATTGGAAATATAAGAGAACTTATGAAAAGCTATAGGACATAGAACTTTCCAGCTCAGTACAGGCCTGAAATGTTGTGCTGATCTGTTAACCTACTCTACCATCAATCTAACCCTTCCCTCCCTTCATTTTTCTATCATCATGTGCCGAGTTTCTTAAATGCTCCACGTTTATCGACCTCTACCACCACCCAAAGCAAGGCGTTTCACACAGCCACCACTCTGTGTAAAGTACTTGCCTCTGAAGTCACTCCCCGTACTCTCCCCCCCCATCACCTTAAAATTATGCCCCCTCGTATTAGCCATTTCCACCCTGGGAAAAAGTCTCTGGCTGTCCCTCTTATCATCTTCTTAAACTGTTCATAAACAAAGACCGAGAAACAACCAACGTGCAAAAGAAGACAAATTGTACAAATAAAAATATTGCGAATGTGAGTTGTAAAACATTCTTGAAATTGAGTCTGTTGGTTGTGGAATCAGTTCAGTGTTCAGATGAGTGACGTTACCATTGCTAATTTGGGAGCCTGATGCTTGAAGTGTAAAAATTGTTCCTAAACCTGGTGGGAAAATGCCAAGAGCAACTACACTAATTCCTGTCTTGGCATAACCCCAACATCTGAATCTGAATTAATTTGACACCTCTACCTGAGCCTAAATTTGAAAAAGTTACTCCAGCCTAAGTCCTGATGAAGGATCTTGGCTTGAAACTTGGACTGGCTAAACATTCTAATACCGATTCCCGTTCTGTGTTGGTCCATGGCCTCCTCTTGTGCCAAGGTGAGGCCACCCTTAGGGTGGAGGAGCAACACCTTATATTCTGTCTGGGCACCCTCCAACCTGATGGCATGAACATTGATTTCTCCTTCCAGTAAATGAATTCTTTCTCCCCCTTCCTCTATTCCCCAATCTGACCTTTTACTTCTCACTCACCTATTACTTCCCTCTGGGCCCCCTCCTCCTTCCTCTTCTATGGTACACTCTCTTCTCCTATCAGGTATTTTCTGTTCTCCTGCCCTTGGCCTTTTCCACCCACCTGCCTCAGCGGTCACCTTCCAGCTAGCCTCCATTCCTCCCCCCACCTTTTCATTCTGGCATCTTCCCCCTTCCTTCTTGGTCCGAATGAAGGGTCTCGGCCTGAAATATTGTCTGTTCATCCATTTCCATAGATGCTGCCTGACCCACTGAGTACCTCCAGCATTTTGTGTGTGTTGCTCTTACTTAAACTGTGCTTGTTGGGTCTTTCAGCTTCATAACTTCTAACAAGGTTTGGCATCAAAAGGATTCCCTGAAGCACTTGGGATAACTTAGCATATTAAAAGCACTTTATTAATACAAATAGCATTATTCTGTAATTCTGTTGATTTAAATTTGGGACACGGGTGAAGTGAATTGCTTTCATTTTATGTTTCAGCAGCCAGGACTTAGCTTGAGAAATGAGAGTCTATTGTTTCACCTACAGTACGTGGGCTGTTCAAGTCAATCATCACGTTGAGTTTGGTTCAGCTCAGGTTAGAGATGGCACACATACAGAACACCTGAACCCAGAACTGTTTTCCTGTCGGGTAATGGTTTGTCAGTATTCTGTGGGTGGCAAGGTAGTATAGCGATTAGCAACATCTTGTATTCTGTCTGGGTAATCTGCAAACCTAAACATCAGTTACTCCAACTTCAGGTAATTTCTCCCCTCTCCTATTTCTCTGTTTTTCATTCGCTATTCTAGTTCTCTTCTCTCTCTTCTCCTCATCTGCCCACCACCTTCCCTCTGGGCCCCACCTGCTTCCCTTTTCCCACGTCTTCTCCTATCAGATTCCTCCTTCTTCAGCCCTTAACCTCTTCCACCTATCCCCTCCCAGCTTCTTACTTCATCGTCCCTCCCCCACCCACCAAACTTCCTCCTCACGTGGTCTCACCTGTCACCTACCAGCTTGTACTTCTCACCTCCCCCACCTTCTTATACCAGCTTCTCCCTTCCTGTCCAATCCTGAGAAGGGGATTTGGGCTGAAATGCTGGCTATTTATTCTCTTCCGCAGATGCAGCCTGGAACTAGCTTGCATAGGGCATGTTGGTTAGAATGGACCGGATGGGCTGAAGGGTCTGATTCACTACTGTGTAAGTCTATGACAGCCAACTCTGCATTTTCTAGTATCGTTCCTTGGCCTATTGGAGGACACTCTATTGGTGTACTTTTGAAAATCTACTTCCACAACTTTTCTGTGGTATTCTTTCTGCCTCTTCAAAAAAATTAAGTTGATTTTGTGTTTGTATTTGAGATCTGCGCTGACTTTCCATTGTTAGACTCTTGGGTTGGGATGATAGCAAGGGTGAGTCAGGTGACATGGAAGAGGAATTGTGGGTATTTTATACCTCCCTGCTGCTAGATCAGCTCACCCATTGCTGAATGCTCCCATCTTCACTTTGTGTGACTGTCCTGCAGTCCTCCAGCTCTTCTGGTGTATAAGGTTTTGTTACCTGTAGCTAGACGTATGATGTGTGCAGGAAGTGTTAGAGCAGGAAGGTGTGCCCGCTCAGTAACAGTACAGGTTTTAATGTTCCGCGGGTGTGCCCGTGACCCGTCGAACTGAATTCCAAAGGTGTTTTGTCATGTGTCTGTGAGGCCGATTTTGGGCTGAAGGAATTGGGAAAGCGTCCCATACAGGAATGATTGGCATTTTCGTCAGCCTGCCTGGTACACTTCAGCACTTGTTGAACCAGTCTTCATGCTTATTATATTTGCCTCTGAATTCAGTTCGGAATGAAGGCAGTCATTGCAGGATCAACAAGACAGTGCCTGCTTATCCACTTATTTGATTCTCAGTGACTGTATTTTCAATCTGCACCATTCACAGGCTGCTTTCAATAGTCCAGGTCGCTGATAAAGCAGATTGTACATTGGTGTGCGAGTTAATGAGTGCCCGAGGGAATCTGGTTGAGACTGTGACCTTTGCACTTGACCCTGTGCACGCCTTCCTTGCAGAGCCGTCTTCCTCTCGTCTCTCCCTTCCACCTCTCCGTGCAGCCGAGGGAGGGGAGACCCTCTCCCTTCCCAAAGGGACCACACGCAAAAAGGGTTTTTGCTCTTTGCCTCTTGCCAAACTGAGAAAATCCAAATCAGATTTACTATCATGAGTAGCAACAGTGCTGTTGGTTTTAAGGAATGTGATAGAACATTACGTTATGCATTAATAATGATTGTCAGAATGAAAGACATTGCACAGCTTATTCTTGTAAATATATTATGAATAAACTATATTTTGATATATGATATCATTGGGATAGGTTGTGAAATTTGTTGTTTTGTGGCAGCATTACGGTGTAAGACAAAAATACTACAAATTATCGTAAGAAATTTATAAAATTAAATAGTGCGAAAGCATGAGGTGGTTAATCTGATCAACCATTCCAGTTAGCCCCCAACCCGCTCTGTTACCCTGTCGCTGCGCTGTCAACACTTTACACCCAAGGAACTCCATAGCTGCTGGAAATCCAGAGCAACACATGCAAAATGCTGGAGGAACTCAGCAGGTCAGGCAGCATCCATGGAGGTGGACAACCAGTTGACATTTCAGGCCAAGACCATTCTCCAGCTTCTGGTAATCTCTGCCCTCTCCCTCCTTCTTTCTTTTTCCATTCCCCATCCTGGTTTCCCTCTCACCTATTTTCTTCTCTGCACCTCCCTCCTTCCCTTTCTCCCATTGGCCACTGCCCTCCTAACAGATTCCTTCTTCTTCAGCCCTTTACTTTTTCCACCTATCCAGCTATCACCACTTCTTACCCCCTCCCCTCTCCTACCACCTACCTTCCCTTCACCTGCTCTCACCTGTCACCTGCCAGCTTGTGCTCTTTTCCCTCCTCCCCCCCCCCCCCCACCTCAAACTTTATTCTGGCTTCTGTCCCTGTCCTTTCCAGGCCTGAAGTAAGGTGAGGAAAGGTCTCTGAAGCCAGGAGCAAGGAAGGGTCTCAGTGCAGATGCTGCCTGACATGCTGAATTCTGCCAGCATTTTCTATGTGTGTGCTAAACACTTTAAGCAACTTTTTATAAAGTAACTCACACAAAATGCTGGAGGAACTCAGCAGGTCAGGCAGCATCTATGCAAAAGAATAAACAGTCGACATTTCGGGCCAAGACCCTTCATCTGAACTTTTTTATAATGCTTTTACATTGTTTACCGCCCACTGGTATTTGAGTATTCATGCACATTTTCTTCCATATCTGTACCTTAACCTCTAACTAATATGCTTTACATGTAATTCTTTATTATAACTGTTGAATATTTTTGTCGTGTGTCTCACCAACACACCACCACAAATTCCACCCCTCCACATTCCCAACCACCATTACTTTATCATTTCCTGTCAGTCATCTCTCATCTCTCATCTGTCAGTCAGATACTCTTGTGCCTAGCGTGACCTTGTGGACATAAAATCAATCTGTGTACAGAAGCTATCTTGTGTATTTATATTTATTGTGTTTTTTTTATTATTACTGCATACTTAATCTTATTGTTGTTGTTTTTTTTTGCTGCATCGGATCCGGAGTAACAATTATTTTGTTCTCCTTTACACTTGTGTACTGGAAATGTCATTAAACAATCTTGAATCCTACTACATGTCGTGAATAAAGCTGGTCTTTGATCCTCCTCCTTGAAAGAGAAGAGTTTAAAATAGTGAGGTGGTGCCAGTGGAGGGGAAGAGGAGAGAGGAATGTGACCAGTATAGGACTGAGCTGGCAGTTCTCGTTCGGTTAACCACTCGCCCAACTGGTTTACATGCTTCTAATATTTGTACTTGTCACCGCTCAGCTGCGGGAGGCAGAGCGGGGCTAATTGGAACACTGCATGTTTAGCGGAAGGTTCGGTCTCCTGCTGGTTGTTACTGGCTGGTTGCCGTGGCGTGTTTTCCTCCCTCCTCCTGAGCTTGTGCCGATGTCATCTGTAAAAATTCTCTTGACGAGGCTAAGTGGGGATTGGCGGGGGGGTTGTTGAACTTCAGGATCAGATGACAAGACAGTTGTGATTCAGAGCTAGGTGCGGTTGCTGTCAAGACTAGGACCCTCACTAGGTATGTGAGGAGCAAGCAGGTGATCAGCAATAAGAACCCCTGAGCAGGTAAGCAACAGGAAGGCAGAATGCTTTGAACATCCTTCGAGGAAACTTTGCTCCCTCAGGAGATAGCTCTGCAACTCGCTGTGATGTTGGGAAGCTTATCCGAGCGGACAGGTAGACTTCTCTTCCTCTTTCATAACTCAGACTGTGTACCGAAACCGTGCTTTGCTAACATTTCAGTGTATGCTGGGGCAGAAAGCTTTTCTTGTGTGATTTACTTTGCTCTCGTTAATAGTCATGTTTAATCTCGGTCTAGGTCTTTGTAACAAACTCTGGGTTTCTGTCGATTATCAAATGTGTTCTGGTATCTGTCGTTGGTTGTAAGATATTCGAGGTTTTCTGCCGTGAAAGACGCAATTATGAACTAATGCTTCCTCCAGGCAGAGAGGATTTTGAACAAAATAAGCAAAGAAAGAAATTATTGGAGCTACAGCAGGGAACAGCCCCTCCCAGTCTAACGAGACTCTCCACCCAGAAACCCACCTATTTAACCCAAGCCTAATCACAGGACAATCTACAGTGACCGATTAACTGCTAACCGGTGCGTCTTTGGACTGAGGGAGGAAACACAAGCACCCGGAGGAAACCCACCCATATCACGGGGAGAATGTACAACCTCTTTAAAGCCGGTGCCGGAATTGAACTCTGACCTCTGACGTCTGTCATGCATCGCTACCGTACTGTGGTATCCTACGAGAATAAAAAGAAACCTTAGTGACTTACGTGACACTGATTTTGATAAGGTCAAGGGGAAAGGGACCACTAGGTTATGAAATTCTGGTAACATTACCAGAATTTTAAGATAATATATTTTTTCCCATTGAGCAACGAAGTGCTGGAGGAACTCAACAAGTCAGGCAGCACCTGTGGAGGGAATAGACAGTCGCATTTCAGGCTGAGACCCTCCATCAGGACTGGAAAAGAGGGTGAGGGGGAGTGGAAGGAGGACAAGCTGACAGGTAAATCACAAACAAGAAAATCTGTACATGCTGGTGATAGGTGGATAGGGGAGGCAGGATGAAGTAAGAAGCTGGGACGGGATTGGTGGGAGAGGTAAAGGGCTGAAGAAGAAAGAATCTGATAGGAGAGGAGTGTGGACCATGGGAGAGAGGGAAGGAGGAGGGGCACCAGAGGGAGACAATAGGTGGATGAGGAGAAGAGAGGGGATGAGAGAGGAACCAGATTAGGGGATGGAAAAAAAGAGGAGGGAGGGGCAGAAATTACTGAAAGTTAGAGAAATCAATGTTCGTGCCATCAGGCTACTGAGGTGAAATGAGAGTAGTTGTGCCTCCTACCTCATTGTGGCAGTAGAAGGGGCCGTGAACGGACATGTTGGAATGGGAGGTGGGAAAAGTGAGTGATCACTGGGGGACCCTGACCCGTCTGGAATCTGAGGTGGTTTTTGTTTTCTTTCTCAGCACCTAAGTTACAGAGAAAGGTTGAACAAGTTAGGTCTTTATTCTTTGGAGCGTAGAAGGGACTTGATAGAGGTATCTAAAATTATGACGGGAATAGATAGAGTTGACGTGGATGGGCTTTTTCCATTGAGAGTAAGGGAGATTCAAACAAGAGGACGTGAGTTGAGAGTTTAGGGGTAACACGAGGGGAATTTCTTTATTCACAGAGTGGTAGCTGTGTGGAACAAGCTTCCAGTAGAAGTGGTAGAGGAAGGTTTGATATTGTCATTTAAAAAAAAATTGGATAGGTAAATGGACAGGAAAGGAATGGAGGGTTATGGGCTGAGTGCAGGTCAGTGGGACTAGGTGAGAGTAAGCATTCGGCACAGACTAGAAGGGCCGAGATGGCCTGTTTCTGTGCTGTAATTGTTATATGGTTATAGAGAATGAATGAGTAAATTTGGGTGTGAAAACATTCAATCTCAAAAAAACAATTTTGTCAATGGGATAGTGATGGTCAAGATTTCAGCCAGCATCTACCATCTTAATCATGTGTACAAGCCCCAGGGCAAAATTAACAGCCTTCTCTTTGGGGAGAAATTCTACCATGGACAGTCCTAAGCCCGGCTGCAAAACAAGCAGGGTTGGGCCAGGGGCTAGCAACCTGATCCCATTAAAATCCCAGAGCTACAGAAACGCCAAGAGAGGCTCAAAAGACCTTATCCCTGGGAGAGGAGGGGTACACCAAGACAATGGTGTACACTTCGAGAAAACGTGAAAGCCTGGCCCAGGGCAGAGGACTGTTGTGAGCTGCTGTCAGTAGCTTGTGGCCCAATAGTGGAGAGAGGGGGCACCAAACCTTGCTTCTTCCCAGAGAGTTCATTCAGCTCTGAGTGTAGGCTGGATTATATAATCTTCTGTACTAAAGCTGCCACGTAAGGTGGAATGGTGCCAGCACCAGCTGACGATGACTGTATTGAGACCATAAGACATGGGAGTAGAGTTAGGCCATTTGGCCTGTCCAGCCTGCTCCACCATTTGATGATAGCTGATCTATTTTTCCCCTCAACCCCATTCTCCTGCCTTCTCCCTGTAACCTTTGACATGCTTACTAATCAAAAAACTATCAACCTTTGCTTTAAATATAACCAATGACTTGACCTCCACAGCTATCTGTGGCAATGAGTTCCACTGATTCACCACCCTGTGGCTACAGAAATTCCTCCTCAGGTCTGTTCAAAAGGGACGAACTTGTATTCTGAGTCTGTGCCCCCTGGTCCTAGACTCGCCCACTATAGAAAACATTCTCTCCGTGTCCACTCTGTCTAGGCCTTTCAATATTTGGTAGGGCTCAATAAGATCACACCCCCCTCCCACCATTCTTCTAAACTTTAGAGAGCACCGATCCATCAAACACTGGTTATACGTTAACCCTTTCATTCCTGCGAATGACAGGACGCTTGCTGATGCTCCACAGTCGCACGCCATTCACCGCTTCCACCAGACCCAGCGCCCAACGGGGCTCAGTGGGTATATCACTGCGAGTAAGGATGCCCGGCTCCACAACTTGGTGCATGTTGGCCTAGGGAGCTGCAGAGTCCAGCTGGAACGTGGCAACGGAGAGGTTTTGTTAGGGCGATGTAAAAATCAGCCGGGGTAGGTTTGAGTGGGCAGCCCCTTTGGGTGGAGAGCATGAGCTCAATCCAGCATCTGCAGATTTTCTTTTGCGGGAGATTTAATTATGAAGTTCTGAAAAAAATGAGATGGATTTTTTTTTTTTGCTTTGATCAGTGAGGTCAGAATTCAGGGGAGCACAGAGATGAAGTAAGTAGCAGAGGGAGGTCAAGGTGAAGCATGTTTACCCAGAGTGTGGAGATCTGGATCTCAGCGCCAGGAGGGGGAACTAGCAGAAAATCCCTCTCCACTTTATGGGAATCTTTTTCGGTTTAGGCCCAACACTTCCGGACAGCAGCTCACCAGAGTCCTCCATCCTGAGCCAAAGGTCGATTGGCCGTGTGAGTTAAGCTTTCACCGCACGACTTCATTTGCCTTCTAGGCCAAGATCCTTCCTCTCCCAGGGATGAGGTCTTTGGAGCTTCTGTTGATGTTTCTGCAGCTCTGGGTTTCTGCAGGATAGAGTTGCTAGCCCCATGCCCAACCCTTCTCCTTCCGCAGCTGGACTCGGGACTATCCATGACAGAGTTATGGGACTAGGGTTGCGTTACACTGGAAGCTGTTTGTTAACAGGTTCTTCTACTGTGTTGTAAACTCTGTGATGTTACCCTCAGGGAGATGTGCGTGTTGTCCATCTAGGCAGAGGTGCCCTGTACCAGTTGACGCCGCGGAGAAACGAGGAGGCTTCAGGAGGAGCAGAAGTAGGCTCGTGTACAGCTTCACAGGTGATCGCGTTCCTCATCCGGTTTCCCCAGGATTCTCTGCAAGGCGGCCACTAGCTAGGGCACACTTCCAGACAGTGGTGGCAGGAGTAGCCTCACGGGGCGGAGGCGGCAGGGCACACAGGCGGGAGAACCCTGTGTGGGTGGCACATGTGGGTGTTTCTGTGGCAGTGTCTTAGCTGGTTGTGGTGTCCTCTAGTAAGAAGCAGTCAGCAAGTATACTGCCGTAGGAATGCCGCACTCTTTCACCCACTCCGTTCATCAAGTTTTCATCTCTGAACTTTCCAACTAAAACCCTATGCTGACAGGTGAGAGGTCCCAGCAACAGAAGTATTTTGATGTGGAGAAGATTTCGATGTTGGCAGAGTTGGATCTTTTTTGCTTGTGTCTTGAGTTCTTTGATCAAAAACACAAGAGATTCTGCAAATTAATTAATTTGACAACCTGGATTTTTAACATAATGACAATAATAAAACTATAAACACAAGAGATTCTGCAGAAATCTTGAACAATACACACAAAATCCTGGAGGAACTTAGTAGGTCAGGCAGCATCTCGGGAGAGGAACAAACAGTCGATGTTTCAGGCCGAGCCTCGTACTCATGAAGAAGGGTCTCAGCCTGAAGCATCAACTGCTTATTGCTTTCCATAGATGCTGCCTGACCTGCTAAGGTCCTCCAGGAGTTTGTGCATGTTTCTGAACTATTTTTTTTGCTGAATTATGTTGCACAGTGGAAGTCAGAGGAGAGAAGTGGGGCTGTGGTTTCAGACCCAAATGCTTGCTGGGGTTTTGGCTGCCTGTTGTACTCGCCTCCTGCCAATCGCTTCCAGTTTCGCCGATGGAACCGACTGCGCAGAGGTGAGTCCAGCTGCCGGCTGATACTCTTGCTCCCGTTTCGCCACTGCCACCAGAGATTAAATGCTTCCATTTTCTGTGTCGGTTCTGTTCCTGGCATCTTCACGCAGGCTCCATGTGGTGAGAATGCAGCAAAATGACCAAGTACATTGTTTCAGGCCAGGAGGCTCTGCCCAGTACTGCCATGTATGTGAACAGGGTGTTATTATATTAATGTACTGGGGTGTTACACTAAAGGTTAGGGTGAACATAAAAATAATCACCAGTGCTTCTTGGATTTGGATTAGAACTGGTTTAGGTTACATTTTAATGTTATATTCTGTATGACCATAAGTCACAGAGCAGAATTAGGCCATTCAGCCTAATTGTGTTCTGTCATTTGATCATAGCTGGTTTACCTTCCACCTCGACCACATTCTCCCGCCTTCTCCCCATAACCTTTGACATCCTGACTAATCAAGAACCTATCAATGTCTGCTTTAATTACACCCAATGACTTGTCCTCCATGGCCGTTTTGTGGCAATGATTCACTACCCTCTGGCTGAAGAAATTCCTCCTCATCTCTGTTCTGAGGCTGTGAACTCTGGTCCCAGACTTTCCCATTATTGGAAATTTTCTCTCCGTGTCCACTCTATCTAGGCTTTTCAATATTTGCTATCTTTGAATGAGAGCACCCCTTGTTCTTCTAAACTCCGGCAAGTTTAGAAGAAACTTTCTAAATTTCAGAACTGTATGCAATCAGAAGCTTTCCAAAGGTTGAACAAGGCATAAAAATAATTGTACTGGCTTGTTGGGTTTGGATCAGACCTGTTCACATTGGATTTTAACTAGAGACTCTTAAATAGGCAAGAAAGAAAAATGGAGAGCTATGTGGCAGGGAAGGGTTAGTTTAATCTTGGAGCAGGTTAAAAGGTCAGCACAACATTGTGGACTGAAGGGCCTGTACTGTCCTAAAATCTTATACACTCAGTGGCCACTTTATTAGGTACAGGAGTCAAACCACCCTGTCTGGCACCAGCAATCATTTTGCAGTTAAAGTTGCTTAGATCGCATTTCTTCCCCATTCTGATATTTGGTACAAACAACTATAACTTGAGCATGTCTGCATCTTTTGCATTCATTTGTTATGTGCCATGTCGTGTGATGTGGGTGATCATGATTTTTCCATGGCCACGATTGCTCTTGGCAAATTTCTCTTCAGAAGTGATTTGCTATTGCCTTCTGGGCAGTGTCTTCACAAGACGGGTGACCCCAGCCATTATCGACACTCTTCAGAGATTGTCTGCCTGGTCTCAGTGGTCACATAACCGGGGCTTGATATACGCACCAGCTGCTCGGACAACCATCCACCACCTGCTCCCATGACTTCATGCCACCCTGATCGGGGTGGGGAGGGCAGCTAAGCAGGTGCTACACCTTGTGACATGCAGGCCAGCAGAGGGAAGGGGTGCCTTGCACCTCCTTTGGTAGAGAGGTATCTTGCTGCCACCCAGTCCCCCCAACATAACCCTCCATCTTCCTATCATCCATGTGCCTATCTAAGAGTTTTTTAAACGTCCCTAATCTTTCTGACTCTTCACCACCAAATGGTTTTTCCTACCCTGCCACCAAATGGTTTTATGCATTGAGTTGCTGCCGCATGATTGGCTGATTAGATATTTGCATTAATGATTAGGTATGCCTAATGAAGTGGCCACTGCCTACATGTTCAATATTTCGGTATTGTTTAAGCTGGTTAAGGGAAGGTGTGTGTTTTAACACTGATCACTCCCTGTACACTCCCGTGTGTCGTCTCTGCTCTGATAGTGATCTGTTCCAGAGAAGCATTCATTCCACTATCAGCAAATGGATTGGAACGACTGTGACTTGTTGCAATGATGTGTTCAAATGTATTGCTACATTCTCATGTTAATCAGTACAACTTGATTATCTCAGTCCATTTTCTAATGTGCTTCTCTTCTCATTTAAGAAATTGGAATGGTTTATTTTTGTCCTTTGCCAGCATTTTGCAATAGAAACCCTGTTTCAGTGTTAAACGGGTCTAAGGCACTAATTACAGTTTTGGCAATTTGCCCAGTTTGTTCCCTGCAGACAAAGCCCTTCTGTCACGTTAGCATAGAGTGCTTTACAGCGCCCACTGTGAGATCACCGTTCAATTCCCGCTGCTGTCTATAAGGAGTTTGTACATTCTTCCTCTGAGCGCATAGGTTTCCTCCAGGTGCTCCAGTTTCCTCCCACATTCCAAAGAATTGTGGGTTAGGATTGCTGGGTTGTGGGCCTGCTATGCTTTCTTTTTCTTTTATCCTGCTGTTGACCTCCCTTGTCAGCTTCACTGTATCATTATTACAGCGCCAGCAACCCGCGTTCATTTCTGCTGCTGACTGTAAGGAGTTTGTATGTTCCCCCCGTGACCGTGTGGGTTTCCTTTGTGTGCTCCGGTTTCCTCCACAGTCCAAAGACCCAGAGGTTAGTAGGTTAATTGGTCACAGGGATGTAATTGGGCTGGAAGGGACTGAGACTGTGCTGTATCTCCAAATAAATAACATTTCTCTCCCCTCCCCCACCCCCTTTCAATTCTAGTCCTCACCTACACAGTTCACAGGAGTCAGTTGACATACCAACCTGCCACATGTTGTTTGGATGTGGGAGGAAACCAGAGCATCAGGCGAACCCACTTGGTCACAAGGAGATGATGCAAATTCCACCCAGGCACAGTCCGTGGTTGAGTTTGAAAACATGTCACCTGGATCCGGCAAACAGCAGACTTAAACTTTTTCGTATCACTTGGTCGAAGGGTTGGAGGGCAGCAGAGATCATAGAGGGGTATCTTCTCTTTGGGATTTTGGCAAGACCCTCTCTCACTGCTGCCCCTCTGTGATCTCCACTGCCCTCTGACTCTTTGACTGCGTGCTCAACCAGACCCGTCACCACAGTCGCGTATCCTTCCTGAGAATTTGTCTGGTAATTATTTTTCCTCTTTTTCTCTCTTCATTCCCTCTTCTTCCAATCTCCACTCTCATCTCCTACATCTTCTCACCTTTCCTTTGCCTCCCTCTGGTGCCCCACCTCCTTCCTTTTCTCCTATGGTCCACTCTCCTCTCCTATCAGATTCCTTCTTCTCTAATTCTTGAACTTTTTCACCCACCTGGCTTCACTTAGCTATCCTCCTTCCCCTCCTTCCTCCTTTTTATTCTGGTGTCTTCTCCCTTCCTTTTCAGTTCTGAAGAAGGGTCTTGGCTGAAAACATTGACTATTTATTTGTTTCTATAGATATTGCCTGACCAGCTGAGTTCCTTCAACGCCTTGTGTGTGTGTTGCTCTTAGATGGACACATTGACGATAGAAAAAGTTCGAAGAAAAATTTATGATCGAAGTACATATACAACCCTGAGATTAATTTCCTTGCAGGTGTACTCAATCAATCCATAATAAAATAATAGCCTTAATATAATCAATGAAAGACCACATCAAAGAAAGAAATGATAATAATAAATAAATAAGCAATAAATATCAAGAACATGAGATGAAGAGTCATTGAAAGTGAGTCCATAGGTCATGGGAACATTTCAGTGATAGGGCAGATGAAGTTGGGTGAAGTTATCTCCTTTGGTTCAAGAGCTGGATGGTTGAGGAGGTAATAACTGCTCTTGAACCTGCTGGTCTGAGTCCTGAGGTCCCTGTGCCACTGCCTTGATGGCAGCAGCAAGAAGAGATCATGACCTGGATGGTGGGGGTTCCTGATGATGGATGCTGTTTTCTTGCAACAGTGCTTTATATAGATGTGCTCATATGTTGTGGGAGGCTTTTACTTGTGATGAACTGGCAATATCCACTACTTTTTGCAGGATTTTCCGTTCCTGGGCATTGGTGTTTCCATACCAGCCTGTGATGTAGCCAGTCAATATACTCTCCACTACACATCTATAGAAGTTTGTCAAAATTTTAGATGTCATGCCTCATCTTCATAAGCTCTTGAGGAAGCAGAGGTGCTGCTGTGCTTTCTTCATAATTGCACTTGCATACTGGGCCCAGGTCAGGTCCTCTGAAAGAATAACACCCAGGAATTTAGAGTTGCCGACTCTCTCCACCTGTGATCCTCCGATGAAGCCTGGCTCATGGATCTCTGGGAGTCAACAATAAGCTCCCTGGTCTTGCTGGCATTGAGTGAGAGGTTGTTGTTGTTTTCAATCTCCTCCTATATGCTGATTCAGTTCAGAGGATTATGTAGGAGGGGAGGGTTAGACTGATCTCAGAGTAGGATCAAGGATCAGCACGATGTTCTTGTCCAAAGAGCCTATACTGTGTGGTAATGTTCTGTGTTCTAACTCTTTACACAGTGTGTTAAATGTGTCAGTGTATGTCCAGCTCCCAGAAAACCCAGCTTTATTTTGCCACAAAGTATATTCAATGTTTTTATTATCCAATTTGTTACCAAAGTTACAAAATTAGCTGTAATGATGAAACTTGGAAGAAACAAAAGCATGATATCAGACTAGTGCAGATACCACTCAAGGTCACAGAACTGGAAGAAATTATAGACGTACTAGTGGATGAGCTGTGGGAGTGTGAAAGCTGAATGGGTGTCTGTGAGCACTTAGGTGGGGGGGGTGGGGGGAATCTTCTGCATGGTCAGGAATATTGATTTAGTGTCACATACATGGAGGCGGCCTGCCCTGGGGTTGGTGTTTTGTGTATGTGTGTGTGTGGAAAGGGAATTGTTTTACTGTTTTGTGCTGTTACTGCTCTTGCTTGCGTCCTGCCGAACATTGTGGACGTGCTATGCCATATTAGCGCTGGATGTGTGGCGACACTCACTTTGGTTGTGTTGGTTGTTATTGCAAGCGACACATTTCACTCTGTGTTTCCATGAACATACGGTAAATAAATTGATCTGGATCTGAAGATGCAAGGAAAAGTATTTGCTTGCATTGCCACCCACTCAAAATATGCTCTACGGCAGGGGTTCCAACCTTTTTTTAATGCCATGGACCCCCTACCATTAACTGAGGGGTCCGTGGACCCCAAATTGGGAACCCCTGCCCAAAACAATGAAATCTCTAGCTGGACTTGGCCAAGGCATGGGTGAGAGTTTCAGAGCAGATGAGAAAGTCACATAATGTTACCGATGAAACAATCGGACCAGCTGCAGTGTCTCCTGAAAGTCCATCGCAAGCAAAGCTCTGCCAACCACTGAGCATGTGTGCAAGGCGCACTGCCACAAGAAAACAGCATCCATCATCAAGGGCTCCCACCATTCAGGTCTTGCCCTCTTCTCACCACTACCATAGGGCAGGAGATGCAGGAACCTAGGGTCCCACACCACCAGGTTCAGAAACAGTTATTACCCTACAAACATCAGGCTTTTGAACCAGTGTGGATAACTTAATTCATCTCAATTCTGAACTGATTCTACGACCTGCAGACTCACTTTCAAGTGCTCAACAATTAATGTTCTTACTATTTTGCCTACTTTTGCACGTTGATTATAAGTCTTTATTTATAATTTTCATAAATTCTATTGTATTTTATTCCCCTATATATGCCTGCAAGGAAGTGAATCTTAGTAAATAGTAACACATACGCACTTTGATAAGAAATTTACATTGACTTGTTCACTTTGCTTCTATAACATAGCAAAGTTTGAATTTGTGGGCCTTGCTAATGAGGAAGGAATTTTATTGTCTATCCCCATATCTCTTGACAAGGCTAGGCAAAGACTTTTCCCCCTGGGGTTGGGAGAAACTAGAACAAAAGATGATAGGCTTAGGATGAAAGGTGAAAGTCAGAGGGCGGACCTCTTCACTCAGAGCGTGGAACGAGCTGCCAGCGGAAGTGGTGGATGTGGATTCAGTTGGAGGGCTGTGGTCCAGGGTCAGGTCAATAGGACTAGGCAGAAGAACAGGTTGGCATTGACTTGTTGGGCTGACGGGCATGCTTCTGTTCTGTGGTGCTCCATGACAAAGTCCTAAAGTGCTGTCAGAGGTTCCCTCATTATGCTGTGGGGAGAGAGCTTCAAGGGTTTGGGTCATGAATGGCCTTGAAGTGGAACGTCCTGCAAGAGGCGATGGTAGAGGCAATTACATTAGGAACACAGAAGAGACTTAGATAGGTATGTGGATGAAAGAAAGATGGAGGGCTACGTGGGAGAGAAACATCAGTTTGATCTTGGAGTAGGTTAAAAAAAATCGTCATAACACCATGGACTAAAAGGCCTGTACTGTTCTGTGTTCTGAAATATTTCCATGTTAGGGTAAGGTGCAACTTCAGGGGAACCTGCAAGTGGTAGTGTTCTGTTGCAGTTGACCTTGGTGGTAGAGCTTGCAAGTTCAGGAGGTATCTTTGGAATAACCTAGGCAAGCAATTACATTTTGTAGATGATGCATTATTGGCTTTTGTTGCAATTCCTGCCGGAGATTGATTGGAAATCGATGTCCGGTTTTCCTTCAGAATCCAAGTTAATGTTGTTATTAAACCTGGCACATTGACATTTATTCTATCAAATGGAAAAATAACATTAGAGTAAACACAGGAAGTTCTGCAGCTGCTGGGAGCCCTGAGCAACACACACAGAATGCTGGAGGAACTCAGCAGGTCAGCATCAGTGGAGATCAATAAACAGTCAATGTTTCAGGGCAAGACCTCTCGCCAATGTCTGATGATCTCTTCCCCATCCCTCCTTCTCTTTTCCAATCACTTCCCTCTCCTTCCATTTATCCCATTGTCCACTCTTCTCTCCTGTCAGAATCCTTCTTCAGCCCTTTACCATTTCCACCTATCTCCTTCTAGCTTCTCACTTCACTCCTCCCTACCCACCTACATACTCCTCACCTGGTCTCACCTATCACCTGCTAGCTTGTACTTCTCCCCACCCCCATCTTCTTGCTCTAGCTTCTTCCCCCTTCCTTTCCAGTTGTGAAGAAGGATCTCAGACCGAGTTGTCGGCTGTTTATTTCCCTTCACAGATGCTGTCCGACCTGCTGAGTCCCTGTAAGAACAATGGTAATCATTCAGATTTTAACTGTCAAGATTTTAAGACACAATGTGGACGTGCAGAGACTTGACGTTTAACACAACAAGAATTTCTGTTATCCTGGGAGACAATAGAACCATGGAGAAATGCTCAGTGGAATTTGGAATGTAAAACATTTGTCTGTAAGTTTTAAATTGCAAATTCAGTCTGTAGTCAGCACAAATGTGGACTATGCTGGCAGTGGTAAGTGTGCATCTGGTGTTAAATGAGTGGGGAGTGTGCCTATGACTTGGTGTCAGAATTCAAACTTTCTGTATCTTCACATTGCTGAAGGCAGTTTAGAGGTGTTACGAGAGTTGATTCCTGAATCAACTCCCCAGTATCAAGGACGCCTTTAAATGCTGATGCCCTCAAAAGGCAGTATCAATCATTAATGACCCGCATGAGTAGCGATTTCACGATCTTCTGAAGGATTCAGCGGACTTAACTCTCAAGTATACAGGTATAGCACCTTTAAATGGACGATGGTACATCGCTACTGTCAAAAGAAAGGGAGGAGGAGAGGACCCCAAGCCAGGCTAATACACAGTGTATGAAACTTCGTCTACCCAGCACCATGTTAGCAAACTTGCAGTCACTGGAGGACAAGATTGAGGACCTAAGGGCTAGATTGCTGTATCAGAGGGGAATGAGTTGCTGCGTTCTGTGTTTCTCAGAGATGTGGCTCACTCTGAACTGCCAGCGGTTTCTTGATACACAGGATGGGCTGAACTGCTGATTTGGAGAAGGCAAAAGGTGGGGTCTGTGTTTCATGATAAACTTTGTGTTACTCTGCAGCAGCAATCTTGTCGCACTCTCGTTCCCCCGATCTGGAACATCTAATGATTAAGTGCTTACTTAATCATTAGTTTACTCAGTTGTACTTGGAGAGTTCGCCTTTGTGATCCTGACTGCAGGTTACATGCCGCTAAAGGTCAGCATTAAATAGGCATTCGAGGGACTGAGTGCTGCCAACGGCAAACAAGAAACAGCCTATCCTGACTCCTTGCAAGTCATTGGCAGGGACTTAAATTGGGTTTGTTTGAAGAAATCTCTGTCCAATTATCATCAACCTGCAGCACCAGGGGTCCCAACAGACTCAACCAGTGCTATACTACAATTAGGAATGTCTTTCATTTCACGCCTGGACCATGTTTTGGGAAGTCTGATCATTTGGCTGTCCCTCTTTCTACCTGTACATAGGTAGAGGCTAAAGGTCAAGACTCCAGAGTTAAGGACAACGAAGAGGTGGTCACTCTTCATTCAACCCTGTACAGCAAAGATGCATTCATCGGGATGCTCTTCATTGACTACATTCAATACTATCATCCCCTCAAAACTAAACAATAAGCTTCAAGACATCAGTCTTAATACCTCCTTGTGCAACTGGATCATCTCTCCCCTCACTGGCAGATTGAGGGAAGTTCCTCATTGTCAACAACCTCTCCACATTCTCCATCAGCACAGGTGCATCAGATGGCTGTGAGCTTTAGTCTCTGGTCTGCTTGCTTTATATTTATGACTGCGAGGCTAAGCACAGCTCCAATGCCAAATTTAAATTTGCTGATAACACCACTGTTTTTGGCTAAATCGAAGGCAGTGACGAATCGGCATGTAGGAAGGAGATTGAAAATCTGGCTGAGTGGTGCCACAACAACCTGTCACTCAACATCAGCAAGACTAAGGAGCTGATAATTGAGCTCAGGAGGAGGAAATCAGACGTCCATGTTCCAGTCCTCATCAGGAGCAGAGGGTCAGTAACTGTAAATTCCTCGGGTTTATCATTTCAGAGGATCTGTCCTGGGGCTAGCATGTAAGTGCATTACAAAGAAAGCATGGCAGCGCCTCTCTTAGAAGTTTGCAATGATTTGGCATGTCATCTAAAACTTTGCCAAACTTCTGTAGACATCTATAGATAGCTGTCGCAGGAAAGTAGCATCTATCATTAAGGACTCCCACCATCCAGGCCATGCTCTCTTCTCACTGCTGCCACCAGGAAGAAGGTACAGGAGCATCAGGACCCACACCACCAGGTTCAGGAACAGTTATTACCCCTCGACCATCAGGCTGTTGAACTAAAGGGGATAACTTCACCCAACTTCACTTGCCCCATCACTGAACTGTTCTCATAAACTGTAGACTCACTTTGAATAACTCTTCATCTCATGTTCTTGATATTTATTTATTTATTATTGTTTTTTTTTCTTTCTTTTTGTATTTGCACAGTTTTTTTGCACATTAGTTGCCTGTCCTGTTGGGTGGGGTCTTTCATTGATTCTGTTGTGTTTCTGGTGCTTGCTGTAAGTGCCCACAAGAAAATGAATCTTAGGGCTGTATATGGTGATGTATGTACTATGATAATAAATTTACTTTGAATTTTGAGCCCAGGACATGCCGCCTTCTCATTGCTACCATCAGGGATGAGGTACAGGAGCCTGAAGACACATGATTAAGGAACAGCTTCTTCCCCTCCATCAGATTGCTGAATGGACGCCACATCGCTATATTTTTACTCAATCTTTGCACTACTTATTTAATTTAAATTTTTAGTTAATTGGGCTATTGGTGAATTGGGGCAGCCATATTTTCGGGCCAATTCTTAAAGAACAAAAACTAATTGAGAAAATAGCTGGGAGTCCTTTATTTGGGACATTATGCTGCTTAATTGGGACAGGACACTTGCCAAAGAGTTTCTAACTAACATCAGTCACATGGCTTTGAGCTCAGAGCAAACAGTTTTTAAACCATGTCAGTTGCCTGTGTTTGTGTTCAAAAATCAGCAATTTTTGTCACTGATAATGAGAAATAAGCAGTAAGACAACTCAGAACTGTTCTGCTCACTGCGGTTTCAAGTATTCAGATGCCAAAATCAGCTGGGAGTGAAAATGAAATTACTTCACTACTGCAACAAGTTAGGAACTGTGAAGAATTTGAAGGTATCGACAATCATCTAGAATGTTAAAATGAAGATTTGGAGGATGCAGTCATCAAAAAGGTTGTATGAAGGCAGACCATTATCTGCATTAGGTGTCTGCGCTGATTTTGTTCATTTACAGTCAATGAAGAGAACACTGGATGAATTCTAACGCCATTAACTATTATAAACTAATACAGTTTTATTATAGTGTTCTAATATGTTCCATATTTCATTTAAGTAGATAATTTGTTACTTAGTTGAACAGTAGTTTGTCTTTTTTATACCTTTTTAACTATTTCCATGAAACTTCATCTAATTGGGTAGCCACTTAATTGGGCCAAAATATACTGGTCCTGATGTGTCTGAATTAACTGGAATCCGCTAATAATTAATACATTATTGTAATATTGTATTATAGTTTTTTTTTATATACTGCACTGTACTATTGTGCAAAAAAAAACTCACAACATAGGCCAGAGGTATTAAGTCTGATTCTGATTTTGATGCTGTGGACATTATTTCAAAGATTCAAAGTACAAATATTATCAAAGAATGTATAAATTATACAACCTTGAGGTTTGCTTGCTCAGAGGTGGGTTCAAAGCAAAAAACTTGAAATAACCCAATTTAAAGAAAAAAAAGAGCCCGATACCCAATATGCAAGAGAATGAAACGTAAACAAACCATGCACACAACTGAAGTGAACACAACATTCCAGACCAAAGTCCTCAGATCCAAACCCTGGAGTAGGCCTAAAGCCTTGCTCAATGGTTCATCTCATTAGTGGGCACAGAGTGTCACAGCCAGGGAGTCTTCGAAGTCTCAGTGTCAACTACTTCCAATTATTGTTCCTCGCCTATTAGCAGGTAAATAACAGTGTGTTATATAATATATCATGAAACAAGGTGGGGTGAATGTACTTGATCACTACAGTGTATAAGACAGTATTTAGCCAGGCCGCGGAAGAGGAGTTCCACCCCCACTATTCACCATTCTTACACCCACTGTTCTTCAAATTAATTTCCCCCAAATGTTGATCCAGTCTCCCTCTGAAAGGTCTGGTTATTCCCCAAGGAAATGAACACAAGAGACCATAAGACAGAGGAGTAGAGTTAGGCCATTCAGCCCATCAACTCTATTCTGCCATTCCATCATGACTGATTTATTTTCCCTCCCAAACCCATTCTCCTGCCTTCTCCTCTTCCTAATCAAAACCCTATCAACTTGCACTTTAAATATATCCAATCACTTGACCTCCACAGCCATTTGTGTCTGAAGAAATTCCTCCTCATCTCAGTTCTAAAGGGATGTCATTGTATTGTGAGGCTGTTCCCTCTGGTCCTAGACTCTCCCATCTCTAAATGAAAAGTAAAATAATATTTTCCCCCATATATGCTGCCTGACCTGCTGAGCATCTTTGTTTATGGAAAAGCTGACAATATTTGCTCTTAAGAAGTAAGAAATTTACTAAAGGGCTAGGTTTTTTTTTAATCTTTGGTGTTTCAGGTCAGGAAGGTCGCATGCCTTGTGTAAGTTGAGATGGTTTCTCGATGACGAGACTGCAGAAACTTCAACATGCACGCTTTCCACTGCATAAACTCTCAGCTGCTGAAGTCAGCTTTGTGATCCAGTTTTTCACTTAACAGAAAGCCTTCCCAGGGGAGTCAGAAATGTCTTGGGATGTCTGATTGATTTCAGCTTAAGTGCTGTGTTTTCTTGCCAAGAACTAGAACCTTGATTGAGTGACAATTTTCCTAAAGTTTTCAATTGTATTTTCCACAAACTTGCCAATGATAAATTGGTTCACTTCTGTTGAGTATCTTCAAGATTTAATCTTTTCAAACAATGATTGACAGCACCACACCAGCTCGCTGGAAGCTACCCACTGTTTCAGAATAATTTGACTAATTTGCAGTACCATCAATTTGGAATCAATTTATTAAAAATGCATAATTTATTCAGACATCACTAGGCCATTCATTCTGAGTGCAAAATGCAACGGTTTGCGAACACATTTATTTATTTATTATTGAGATACAACATGGAAGGGCTGTGCCACCCAGTAACCTCCAGTTTAACCCAAGCCTGATCACGGGGCAAATTTCAGTGACCATTTAAACCTTTGAGCTGCGCCACCCAGGAACCCTTGACTTAACCCAAGCCTGATCACGGGGCAATTTACAATGACCAATTACCCTACTAACCTGCACATTTTTGGACTGTGGGAGGAAACTTGAGCACCCGGAGGAAATCCGTGTATTCCATGGGGAGGACGTACAGTTGGTCTCCTTACAGATGACGTCAGAATTGAGCTGGGAACTCCAATGCTCCAAACTGTAATAGCGTCACAATAACAGCTCGGTACTGTGGCGCCTTCAACAGATATATCATCAATAGTTCTTGGTCTGTAAAACTGAATAAATGAGTGTAATTCCAAATCCTTGTCTTAAACATCAGCAGACAGCTTTAATTCAAGACTGGTTAGAGACCATCTGAGTTAAAATATTACATTAAAAATCCTTTGAGTTTGTTAATTTACAGATTACAAGGCTGCCTCCTGGAAATAATTTAGATTTCATCTTTTCTCTTAACTGTTCCATGCTAGGTTATTATTACAGGCAGGTCAGTATTTATGGAATTACATTTGAATCACACGGCCTCGAGGTCAATTGGGAGTCTCCGTCCTCGCCATGATTTATGAAGATATAAAATTTGCTTTATTTATCGCACGTGCTTTAAAACATAGTGAAATGTGTCGTTGGTGTCAATGGCCAACACGGTCCAAAGATGTGCTGGAGGCAGCCCGCAAGTATCGCCATGCTTCTGGCACTAGCCCAGCCTGCCCACAACTCACTCACCTTAACCCATATGTCTTTGGAATGTTGGAGGAAATCCGAGAACCTGGAGGAAAACCATGCAGTCACCGGGAGAACAGACAAACTCCTTACAGTCAGCAGCAGAATTGAGCCCTGATCACAGGTTGAGTGAGCCAGAGCTTTTCTCTTTGCAGCCAAGGGGGATGAGAGGTGACTAGACAGAGGTGTTCCAAGGTGATAAGAGGCATAGACAGAGTGGACAACAGGTGCCTTTTTCCCAGGGCGGAAATGACTAATACAAGAGGGTATAATTGTAATGTTATTGGAGGAAAGCTTAGGGGGAGATGTCAGAGGTAGGGTTTTTTTTAGACAAAGAATGGTGGGCACATGGATTCCAGAGATGAGGGGGTTAGACTATGAGGAGAGATTGAACTGCCTGGGACTGTACTTGCTAGAATTCAGAAGAATGAGAGGAGATCTCGTAGAAATATATAATGTTATGAAAGGGATAGATAAGGTAGAGGCAGGAAAGTTGTTTCCACTGCTAGGTGAGATTAGAACTAGGAGATATAGCCTCAAGATTCAGGGGAGTAGATTGAGAACAGAGATGAGGAGGAACTGCTTTTCCCAGAGGGTGGTGAATCTGTGGAATTCTCTGCCCAATGAAGCAGTGGAGGCTTCCTCAGTAAATATATTAAAGGCAAGATTGGATAGATTTTTACATAGTCGGGGAATTAAGGGTTAAGGGGAAAAGGCAGCTAGGTGGAGATGGGTCCGTGGCCAGATCAGCCATGATCTTACTGAATGGCGGAGCAGGCTCAATGGGCCAGATGGCCTACTCCTGTTCCTATTTCTTCTGTTTCTGTGGAACATGGTGGCAGATGCATTAGGGACATTCAAGAGAATGGGCACATGGATGAAAGAAAAATGGAGGGCTACATGGGAGGGAAATGTTAGATTGATCTCAGAGCAGGTTAAAAGGCTGGCACAACATTGCTGGACGAAGGACCTGTACTATGCTGTAAAGTTCTATGTTAACGCTCTCTCCCAGCCTCAGTCACACCAACAGCCCCAAAGTCGTCATTAATCCCCACGAACACGGAGTGTTGCAACTGACTCTCTCAAAACCCCTTTCATAAACCCCTCGAACCCTAATACACAACATCACAGACACTCAGTTCAGGACTGCATCTCAGAATCTCTACTCCAGTCACTGAGTTAATCTCATGATTAATAGTTACAATTAGAGTCAGCACGTTTCCAGGCCTGTTTGGAAGTAATGACTGCCATTAATCACCACTTCTGTAGGTGACTGGAAATCATAATCATAATTTGTGTCATGCGATGATCTGCCATGAACTGTACACTAATGCAACATTAATCCCTTCACTGCCCCCAAATCTTCTCCATGGCTCCCCCCAGATTCTCTTACTCATCTACGCCCAAGGGCACCCTCGCAAGCTCGATTGTGCTTGTAGTGTGGCTCCCAGAACTGCAATCAATTCTCCCAGTGTGGTCTCATTAATGCCCTACTCATCAACAAACATTCATATTTCTGTTCAGCAACTTGAAATCCTTCACATTAAGGAATTGAATAGTCCGTAATTCGATGGAGGGGCACAATACTGTAGTATTCAGCACAATGCTTTACAGTACCACTGGCCTGGGTTCAGTTCTCACCAGTCTCTGTAAGGAGTTTATATGTACCCCTCGTGACCACGTGGGTTTCTCCAGGTGCTCCTATTTCCTCCATCAATCCAAAGTCATACCAGTTGGTAGGTTAATTGGTCTTTGTAAATTGTCCCGTGATTAGACACAGCCCAAAATGTCGACTGTTTTTTCTTTGCCATAGATGCTGCCTGACCTGCTGAGTTCCTCCAGCAATTCGTGTGCATTGTTGTGGATTTCTAGCATCTGCAGAATCTCTTACGTCCTCATGGAATCTGTTCAGGAACTTGCAGCTACCCTGCCCGATGCTAAAACCTGGTGATGAACCAGCAATCATATAATCTGAAACCCAGCCCAGTCTTTATGGACTGTTGAAACAGAACTTGGAACAGGTTTAAAGTGAACAATTAACTCATGTCAATTTACACAGATGACATTTAAAATAAAAGTTAGTGCTGTTGAGTGTAAAATAAATTGCTTCGGAATGGTGTGATGTTGACTCTGTGTCCACAGAATCCTCAAACGTACTGTACATACACAAGGACCAATTCATTACAAACAATAATATATTTCATTGGGATGACGTAATGTCAGACATTTAATTTTACATTAAAAATGACAAATCCTGTTTTTTTAAAAAAAAATAAATGAAGCCATTTTGCAGGCCAAGATTAGACTGTCTGGTTATTTGAATAAAAAGTGGGGATTGTGCTAGGAATTCACTTAGAATAGTATATTAAAATTTAATAAAATGTAAACATTCCTGACTGTGTATTTTTTTAGATCCCTCAATTCTCTCCCCCACTTTTTTTTTCAGAAAATACAGCAATTACTTATGGAGTCATACCACACAGAAACAGGCTATTCAGCCCAACGACTCGATGCTGAACTAGACACCCATCTAAGGTAGACCCTTTTGGTCCATATCCATTCAATCATTTCCTATCCATGTAGCTGTCAAAGTATCCATTTGCTTGGTTACTTCAACACCCACCAAGACCTAGGTGAACACCATCTGGAGGTTCCTCTATAGAAACTCTTCTTGCACTACTTAATATATATTTCTTACTGTAATTTATAATATTTTTATGTACTGCAATTTCCACATTCCACATTCGTCTGTGATATTAAACCTGAAGTTGATTCTGACTCATACCCATCATTCTGAGTTAGAAAGATAGCATGATTTCTTCGCTGCTGCTGCAGTTCCCTATCTGAGTGCACTCCGGGCACTCCTTCACCACAGAGACTGCAGGGGCTCGAAGGAGGATAACCACCCACCTACTCCAAGGGCTTCTGGCATTCCCACCAATGCCCAGACATCAAAATAAATGATAGGGAGCCGTGCCGCCATAGAACAGCACAGCCCAGGAACAGGCCATTCAGCTGCAATGTCTGGGCTAAACACACTACTGAATTAAACTAAATCTAAATCTAGCTTTGGCGTCACAACTAGATAGGGTCGTCAAGGTGATGTCACGGGTACATAGGGTCGTCAAGGTGTCACAGGTAGGTAGGGTGGTCAGGATGGCGACAGGTACGTAGGGTTGTCAAGGTGTCACAGGTACATAGGGTCATCAAGGTTGCGTCATGGGTACATAAGGTCATCAAGGTGGCCTCACAAGTACATAAGGTTGTCAAGGCATCAGAGGTACATAGGGTCATCAAGGTGATGTCACAGGTACGTAGGGTCGTCAGGATGGCGACACAGGTACGTAGGGTTGTCAAGGTGTCACAGGTACATAGGGTCATCAAGGTTGCATCACAGGTACGTAGGGTTGTCAAGGTGGTGTTACAGGTAGATAGGGTCACAAAGAGAACTTTGGCACTTTGGCCTTCATAAGTCAGAGTATTGAGTACAGGAGTTGGGTTATGTTGAAGTTGTATTAGATGTTTGTGAGGCCTAATTTGGAGTATTGTGTGCAGTTCTGATTACCTACCTACAGGAAAGATATCAGTAAGATTGAAGGAATACAGGGAAGATTGACAAGGATTTGCCAAAACTTGAGGACCTGAGTAACAGGGAAAGGTAGAATAGGTTAGGACTTTACTCCCTGGAGCATAAGAGAATGAGGGGAGATTTGATATAGGTATACAAAATTATGTGGGGTATAGAGTAAGTGAAAGTAGGCTTTTTCCACTGAGGTTGCGTGAGACTTGAAGTAGAGGACATAGGTTAAGAGTGAAGGGTGAAATATTTAAGGGGATCCTGAGGGGGTACATCTTCACTCAGAGGGTGGTGTGAGTGTGGAACAAGATGTGGCTTTAAATGGAACATTTAATGGAGGTTTGTGATAAGCACATGGATGGGAGAAGCAATGAGGGATATAGTCCAGTTGTAGGTCAACGTGATGAGGCAGAATAACTGCTTGGCACTGACTAGATGGGCTGAAGGGACTGTTTCTATGCGGTAATATCCTATGACATGATGCATGTCCCTCCATTACCAACATTGGCATATATCTGACAACCTTTCAAATGCATCCATCCAGTGCTTCAGAGAACTACATTGGGGCTTGGTGCCTTGGCTCTTGGTAGGATCACCCATGCCAACAAGGTCAAAGGGTAGAGGCTAGACCAGGTAGTGATCCACCAGTCCTCCAGGCTTGGGAATTCAGCTCAGGACTAACAACCCTGACTGGTCAAAAAACAGTAGTTACAGAAGCAGCAAGGAAGAATCATTTTATACCCTGACAGAGATGGAGGACTTTCATTGCTGCCCCAAACACCAGTGGCTGAAGTAAATAAGTAATATATTGAATGCATAGCTTTTTCCCAGGGTGAAAATGGCTAATACCAAGTCACCATAACAGCATTACGCAGGCATGCCAATTGATCTCAAATTGGAAATGGCTAATATCAAGGTACTATAATAGCATTTCACTGTCGTACCGGTTGATTGTGGCTTAGGTTTCTGCAGATTGCACTGCTCAGACCAACCATTGCTCTGGGTAGGAAATTCTTACATGGCCTGAAAACTGTGCAGCAATTTAAATGTTTTTTGTAATATGCATATTACGAATATTTAGAATGAAAACTGAAAACACATACTTTTGATTCTGTTTATTAATTGAAGGTCTAATGAAATACCATACAACATAGAACATCTTTCACACTTCATAAATTTTTAAACTTAGATAGCATCGGCATTCACTGGGTGGCTGGTGATTTATTAACAATGAGCGACTGACTTCCATTCTGTGTTTTTTGTTGCAATATATAACAGTGTTGTAACTTGAAACACGGACAATGTAAGTACATTGAAGCTCTAAAATGTTTGGTACATTTGTTATTTAGAACTTTTATGGATTACATTCACTAACACACAATTAATTACAGTGTATTTCACTACTATGTTGACATAGATTTCAAAATTATATTATTATATAAAAGGAAATTCCAGCTGTGTGGTCGCTTCTTTCTTGGCTTCATGGCTATCTGGAGAAGAAAAATTTCAGAGTTGTATACCTTTGAACCTTTAAACAAAGGCTATGTGCACAGAACCACTTCAGTTACTGCACAGCCTTGCTCCCTCACAGCTTAGAGGGAACAGTGTTTTCAAATGAATCCTGACTTCCCATAAATATCAATCAAGTAAGCTCATGTTGCACTCTTGTTATAGCAAATACAGCATTCTTCGTATGTAGAGGTCAGAACTTCATATCACTCTGATACTAGCGTAACCTATGGAGGGGAATAAAGACCTGACTTTTCGGACTGAAACCCTTCATCAGGACTCTCAGCTCAAAATACACCAGAAGTGATCTGTTCCCAGAGCCCTCCCATCCCTCCCACAATTTCTTTGACCTCCTACCATCAGGCAGAAGGTAACGCAGTATGAGAACCAAAGCTGTTAGGCTGGGCAACAGCTTCTTCCCCCAGGCTGTGAGACTTCTGAACACCCTGATACCACTCAGTACACATCATTTATGATAGTGCCAGAGGCAAATACTTTTATATATTTAACCATATGTCTCACTGTATATGCACTTTGTCAACCTTTACATCTACAGAATACATTTTTTATCTGTTAATATTATTGCATTCATATTATTTTATGTGCTGCGTGTGATATATGTGCTGTGTATCCCTGAGGGATATTATTTTCTGAGCTGTATATGTATGTATGGTCGAATGCCAATGTTAGCCCATTCTTCCTCTCCGTAGATGCTGCCTGACCCACTGTTCCTCCAGCCTGTTGTGTGTGTTGCTCTGCACTTCCAGCATCTGCAGGATCTCTTGTGTAGTATTTAAGTTATCCAGTTGCTTCTGCAACCCATTTACCAAAGAGGTTTCAACATTTTCATTAGCCAATCTATAATGTACCAAGTTCAATTGGAAACACTGGCAGTTCTATACTACCCTCTATAGGCCATTCCTTCAAGCACAATGTTGAAAGTTCTTTGGCTGACCTTTCAACACCAATTTGCTTTTAAAGGTGGGAAGCAGAAAGTGAGATGAGAACTGATCTTTAATCCAGGGGTTCAGCCTCAAAGAGTCATACCCATAATTTCTGTACTTCACAGTTGAGACCACCCTAACTGGGTGTCTCACTGCCTGGCTGAGAGGTTCCAGTCCCCAGGAGTCAGGATTGAGTTTAATATCACAGGCATATATAGTGAAATTTGTTGTCTCCATGGCAGCAGCACCATGCAATACATAATAATAATAGAAAAAAAAGAATTACAGTAAGTATTAAATAGCTAAATTAAATTAGTGCAAAAATAGAAATAAAAAAGTAGTGAGGTAGTGTTCATGGGTTCAGTGTCCACTCAGAAATCTGATGGCAGAGGGGAAGGAGCTGTTCCTGAATCGTTGAGAGAGTGCCTTCAGGCTTCTGTACCTCCTTCCCGATGGTACCAATGAGAACAAGACACGTGGTGGGGGTCCTTAATGATGGACGCCACCTTTTTGAAGCACCGCTGTTTGAAGGTGTCCAGGATACTACGGTGACTAGTGCCCAAGATGGGGCTGACTGAGTTCACAACTTTTTGCAGCTTATTTTGATCCTGAAAGTGACGTAGCCGGTTAGAATGCTCTCCATGATCAGATAAAGCTGCTGAGGGTTGTAATCTCAGCCAGCTCCACTGTGGGCAAGAGCATCCCCACCATCGAGGAGGTCTTAAGGAGGCATCCATCATTAAGGAACCCACCACCCTTTACTGCCTCTTCTCATTACTATCACCAGGGAGGAAGTGTAGAACCTGAAGACACACACTCAATGTTTCAATAACAGCATCTTTTCCTCTACCATCAGCTTTCTGAATGGATAATGAAATCACGAACACTGCCTCACTATTCTGCTTTATTTATGCACGACTTTTTATGTTTTTTATTGTAACTTATAGATTTTGTTTTGTACATTGCATTATTTTACTGCTGAAAAACAGCAAAATTCATGACAAATGTCAATGATAATAAACCTGACTCTGATCCTTCAGGGAGCCAAGAGTGGATAGCCGTTTCGACAATCTGGCCCGATGCCTCTCGCAGTCTTGTGATGTCCAAAAGCAACTTCAGATACACAGTCACTGTTCTAATCATGGAAAGGCAGCGATCAAGTTGGACAAGGCAAGCTCACACAAGCAGCAGTGTAATAGCCATCAGGAATTTTTTTTGTGTATTTCACCATACCGCTGCTGCAAAACAAGAAATTTTATGACCTATGTGACGTAAACCTGATTCTGATTCTGAGGCACACAGTTACAAGTGAAGACATTTGCACATTGATGCATTGTAACCAGATGTATTAATTGGCACAACCTCTTACAATGTATTAGGGCACCAGAGTAGCCTAGTTGCTCTACAGTGCCAGCGATCTCCAATTGAGGTTCAATTCCCACCACAGCCTTTAAGGTTTGTATGTTCTGCATGTGACCGTTTGTGTTTCCCCTGGGTGTTCGGGATCCCCCCTCCCCACATACCAAAGGCGTATGGTTCAAGATTCATGAGTTGTGGGCAACGTAGCATGCCCACGACTCACTACCGTATGCCTTTGGTGTGTGGGAGAAAACCAGAGGAAGGACTGAAGATGTACGGTTCAAGGTTCGTGAGTTCTGGGCTTGCTTTGTTGGCACTGGAAGCGTGGTGACTTGTGCGCTGTCCAGCACAATCCTCACTGATTTGATCTGATGCAAACGATGCATTTCACACTCTGTTTCAATGTACATGACAAATAAATCTAATCTTTATCTTTACAATGAATGCAAAGACATGTATAAATTGTATTTAAGACCATAAGACATAGGAGCAGAATTAGGCCATTTGGCCCACCAAGTCTGCTCTGTTGTTACATCATGGCAGATCCATTCTTGACCCCATTCTCCTACCTTCTCCCCATTACCTTTCACACCCTGACTGATCAAGAACCTATCAACCTTCACCTTAAATGCACCCACCAGCCTATCCTCCATACTGCCTGTGGTAACGAATTCCACAGAAGCATCACCCTCTGGCTAAAGAAATTTCTCTTCATCTCCATTCTAAATGGATGTCCCTCCATTCTGAGGATGTGTCCTCTGGCCTTAGACTCCCCCAACATAGGAAGCATGTTCTCCACTTACACTCTATTTAGGCCTTTCAACATTTGATAGGTTTCAGTAAGATCTCTACCCTTCCCCCCCCCCCCCCCCCACACCATTCTTCTAAATTCCAGCAAGGAAAGATCCAGTGCTGCTCTTACAATAAGCCTTTCATTCCTAGAATCATTCCAATGAACTTCCTTTGGACCTATTCCAATGTTAGCTCATCCTTTCTTAAATACGGGGCCCAAAAGCTGCTCACAATACTCCTAGTAGCCTTCACCAGTGCCTTATAAAACCTCAGAATCACATCCTTCCTTTTATATTCTAGTCCCCTCAAAATGAAAGCTAACATTGCATTTGCCCTCCTCATCACTGACTCAACCTCCAAATTAACCTTTAGGGAATTTTGCACATGGACTCCCAAGCCCATTTGCACCTCTGAGTTTTGAATTTTCTCCGTTTCGAAAATAGTCTATGCTTTTATTCCTTCGACCAAAGTACATGACCATTCACTTCTCGATACCGTATTCTATCGGCCACTTCTTTGCCCATTCTCCTGATAATTCTAAGTCTATCTGCAGCGTCTCTACTTCCTCAGCACTACCTGCACCTCTATCTGTCTTCTCATGGTCCACAAACTTGGCCACAAAGCCATCAATTCTGTGTTAGCTTGTAGGTAGCTTTTTGAATAAATAGTATATTTCTCAATTGAAGATAATTCCCAGCATGAGGAAGGGTTTAGCAAGATACATGCCACAGTTTTCCAGTCCCAATTTTGGAAACATTTCAGGAGAGGATCAAGGTGACACACACAAAATGCTGGAGGAGCTCAGCAGATCAGGCAGCCTCCATGGAGAGGAATAAAGAGTTGACGTTTCGGGGCGGGATCCTTCATCTGGACTGGAAAAGAAGGGGGAAGAAGCTTGAATATGAAGGTGGGGGGGGAGGGGAAGGAATGCAAGCTGACAGATGATAGGTGAGACGTGACGAAGGGTCTCGGCCCGAAACGTTGACTGCTCCTTTCAACAGATGCTACCCGACCTGCTGAGTTCATCCAACTTGTTTGTACGTGTTGATTTGACCACAGCATCTGCAGAGTACTTTGTGTTTAGATGATGGGTGAGACCAGGTGAGGGGAGAGGGGGAATGAAGTGAAAAGTAGTGTGGGGGTAGGTGGTAAAGGAAAAAGGCTGAAAAACAGGGAACCTGATAGGAGAGGACAGTGGACCATGGGAACAAGGGAAGGAGGGGGGGATGCTTAGTTTTGGTGGGACCAGAACAACCCAAATCCTTAGCCTAGTTAAACTGTGGGTCCATGCCAAAAACTCCCAGGCACAATTCTGAACAAAGCAAGAGCATTCCCTCTGGTGGTCTTAATCAATATTTATTCCCACTGTCAGTGTCAGCAGTGTGTGGCAGCTTGACTATTACGATTGCAGACACTGACAAGGTTTCTCAAGTTGTAAGAGACTTTGATGTTCAGAAAGATCTTCAAACCAAACGAAAATCATAAAAACCGCAGCTGGGAGAAATCTGTGAGTCGGCATCTGTGGAGAGAGAAACAGTCAATGTTTTGGGTCTATTACCTTTGACAACACAGAGAGTCAAAGTAAAATTTATGATCAAAGTACAATACATATGGCATATGTTACCGTATAATACCTTGAGGTTCTTACAGGCAGCTACAGGAAAATAAAGAAATACAGTCGAATGTACGAAAAAACGTACACAAGGACTAACAGGTCACCAATGTGCAAAAGAAGAGATGTTGTGGAGATTAGAAATACAGAGAATATGAGTTGTAAAAAGTGCTTGAATCTGTGGAAAGCAGCGAGAAGACAGCATGGTTTGGGTGGTGGGAATTTTTGATGTAATGCTGCATTCTAGTGGCAGCACAGTTTTGCAGATGTGTTCAATGGTGGGGAGGGATGCAGAGGGATGTTGAGATAGAGAGAGGCAAGATAATTTTCAGTAGGAGGGGAGGAGGAGGAGGAGGAGGAGGAACAGAACGTCTCTCAAAACAAGACAATTGGTCCAAGGGGGCAATTACCAGCACACTTAAGCTTTAGGGTTTGTGCATTGTTGAATGTGAGGAGGTGGGACCTGCAAAACAAGTCAAACTTGTACCACTAGAATAAGACAGAAACTGATAAAAACAAGATAAGATTCTGTAAAATGCTGAAAAGCTTGAGCAACACACACAGAAGAGTTCAACAGGTTTGGAAGCATCTATGTAAATGAATGAACAGTCAACTGTTTAATCCCCTCCATATACGTTCCCTCAACTTGACCATGGGGTTCCTCCTCCCCTCTCCTCTTGAGGGTTGGGCATGGGGCTAGCAACCCCATCCCATAAAAACCCAGAGCTACAGAAACGTCAACAGAAACTCCAGAGACCTCATTCCTGGGAGAGGAAGGATCTTCGCCTCGAAGACATATGAAGTTGTATGTGAAAGCAGAAGGCGCGGGGTCGATCAGCCCAGGACAGAGGTCTCTTCTGTCAGCAGCCCATGCCCTAACAGGAGTGATGAGCTTAAGAATAATAGATGCTGCCTCACCTGCTGAATTCCTCCAGCATTTTGTGTGTTTTGCTCAAGACAGAAACTGAAGCCATTTTTACTTCAAGGTGTGACTGTATTCTGACCGGTCGATACCCTCAATATGCATCTCCTTCCCTTTCTCCCATGGACCACGATCCTTACCCATTAGATTCCTTATTTAGCAGCTGACCTTTTCCGCTGATCACCCCGCACCCCCAGCCTCTCACTTCATCCTCGCCCCTTCCCCATCCACCTTCCCCCTCACCAAGTTTCACCTATCCCTCCCAGCTCCTTACATCAACCCCACCCTCACCCTTCTACCTCTCCCCTCACCTGCCAGCTCATATTCCTTCTCCTCCCCTCACCTTCTTACTTCGCGGAGCAGGCTCGATGGGCCAAATGGCCTAATTCTGCTCCTACTTTATGGTCATAATTTCTCCAGCCCTTTGTCTTTTCTATCTATTACCTCCCAGCTTCTTACTTCAGGTGCCCTCCATAGAGGCTGCCTGACCTGCTGAATTCCTCCAGCATCTTGGGTGTTTTGCTCAATACACACTCATACAGAGGTTAATACCAAATGGGTAGGAGGACAAATATTAGAGGCATGCAGAGTTATAATAAGGTAATTTCTACACTTCTCTCTACCTCGGAAACAGGACCTCTCCCACCAGAGTCATTCTGCCTCCTCTATTCCTGATGGACAGAAGATACAAAACCTTGAGAACGCAAACCACCAGCACAAGATTCAAGTTTATTTATCAGGTGTACATCAAAACATACAGTGACCTGTGTCACTTGTGTGACCAAGCGACACACCCAAGGACGTGCTGGGGGCAGCCCACGACTGTTGCCACACATTCGGGCAGTAGCATACGGTACCCACAATGCTCTGCAGAACAACACAGAACACAAACAACAAAACAACAACAGCGAAACAAGCCCCTCTCCTCCCTCCCACACATACGTGCACAGTCAAGGACAGACTCTTCAGTGAACCTCTCATACACTAAAGATGAGTTCTTGATCTCTCAATCTGTTGCAGCCTTTACAATTGATTTGCTTACCTGCTCCTTCTCTGTAACTGCAACACTTGATTCTTCTGTATAATTTTGTTTTTTACTCCCTCAACAATGTACCTCAGTACGTGTAACATTAAAAATAAACCCACCTGTGGTTGAAAAATTAAAACCAAGTTTATTGTGACATTCACAAGTACATCTACAAAGTTCAATTTATTTTCAAAGTATACATGTCACCATGAGATTTATTTTCTTGTGGGCATGCTCTATATTAATAACCATAACAGAATCAATGAAAAACTGTCCAGCTTGGGCGTTCAACCAGAGTGCAGAAAACAACAAACTCTGCAAATACAAAAAGAATGAATGACTGAATGAATAAATAAGCAAGCAAGCAATAAATATTGAGAACATGAGATGAAAGTGAGTCCACTGGCTGTGGGAACCGTTCAATAATGGGGCAAGTGAAGATGAGTGCAGTTATCTCCTTTCGTTTTGGAGCCTGATGGTTGAGGGGTAATAACTCTTCCTGGACCTGGTGGTGTGAGTCCTGAGGCTCCTGTACCTCCTTCCCAACGGCAGCGGCAAGAAGAGAGCACATCCTGGGCAGGTTCAAACAAATACCGAGACTACTGCAATAGTGGCACCAAATCAGAACCCTTCACTGTCAAGACAGGAGTCAAACAGGGCTGTATCATGGTGCCCACTCTATTTACCATAGTTATCGCTGCCACCCTTCACTTCATTGGGCAAGCCCCCCCCCCCCCCCGGGAATCCCAATCGTGCATAGAATGGACAACACAAGGACCCATCAACAGACACCCTCTTAGGAGAACATCATATTTGATTTGAGTGATCGCACTGCTGTACTACACAAAGGCACAGGTGAAGTGGAAAACTTAAATGCAGCACCATCGCAGGTATAGGACGTTAGGATCAGATTTAATATCACTGGCATACATCATGAAATTCATTATTTTGCAGCAGTAGTACATAGCAATAAATAATAATTTAAAAACTATAAATTACAGTAAGTGATGCACCATCAATAACTCTCGGAGACGTGAGGCGAAAGATAGGCTTTTATTGGCTGGAAGAAAGCACTGTCAGCAGCAAGAGACCGCCACACAACATCCTGGAGACTGAGGGAGGAGCAGTGCCTCCAATCGCCTTTATACCGGGGTCTGTGGGAGGAGCCACAGGAGCAGTCAGCGGGGTGGGGGGGCATGTCCAGACAGGTATATGTAGTTCACCACAGTAAGATATATATATCTTATTGCTGTGGCCACTACACCACTGGCTGGTCTAATCATATATACAGCAAATAATTAAATAAAATAAATAGTCCGAAAAGAGAGCAAACAGAATTTTGAGGTAGCACTCGGGTTCATTCAGAGATCTGACGGCGGAGGAGAAGCTGCTGTTCCAAAAGCATTAAGAGTGTGTCTTCAAGCTCTTGCACCTCCCCCTTGATGGTAGCAATGAGAAGAGGGCATGTCCTGGATGGTGGGGGTCCTTACTGATGGATGCTGCCTTTTTGAGGCATCGCCTTTTGAAGATGCCCTCGATGCTGCGGAGGCCAGTGCCCACGGTCTGCGACCGGCTGCAGCCTTTAACGAGAAGTGGCAAAGAAATAATGTTACAGAATAGTTCTGAAAGAGTTAACCTTGAACGTAAATCATGACAAGGCATTGTGCAGTTTATTCTTAAGAACATTTTTGTTACTAATAAAGTTTGTTTTATATTACAAACAAAGAAATTGCAAAGAAAGCTACCAGAGAATAAAATTTCACAGTTACAAAGGGTGAGTACGTAATTTGCTGGAACATAGAATTGACAACACAGGACCAGGCCCTTCAGCCCACAGAATCGTGCCAGACTAATGACAATGATGATGCCTAACCCGGGTAGTTCGCAACACAAACAACATATTCTCATGATTCAAGACTGTTTAATGTCATTTCCAGTACACAAGTATAAAGGAGAAAATAACTGTTACTCCAAATCCGATGCAGCACGAAAAAACCCACAATAAATATAAATACATAAGATAGCTTATGTACCTATACTGACTGTATGTCCCCAAAGTGGTGCTAAACACTGGAGTGTCTGTACATAGGGTGGCTCTGACAGGAAATGATACAGTAGTGGTGGTTGGGTGGGTTGGTGGGTGGAGGTGTTGATCAGCCTTACTACCTGGGGAAAGTAACTGTTTTTGAGTCAGGTGGGCCTGGCGTGAACGCTACATCCCCCTAATGGGAGTGGGACAAATAGTCCATGAGCAGGGTGAGTGAGATTAATTATTGTTGGCTTTTTTCCCAGCATGTATGTCTTTGATGTACACGTGACAAATTAAGCTAATCTTTCATCTTCTGCCTGCACGTGGTCTATGTCCCTCCATTCTCTGCACATTCACGTATCTGAGACCCTCTACTGTATTTGCCTCCACCACCGCTCCGGGTGTATTCCAGGCCCCTACCTTGTTAAAAAAAAATCTCTGCCCCGCACATTGCCCTTGAATTTACCCCCCTCACCTTAACTGCATGTTTTCTAGTATCAGACATTTTGACCCTAGTCTATGCCTCTCAATTTTATAAACTTCTAGTCTCCCCTCAGCCTCCGCCGCTCCGGAGAAACAAGCCAAGTTTGTCCAACGTGCCCTTTAATCCAGGAAGCATCCGGCACTCTCTCCATCGCCTCCAGAACAGTTCAGATGCGGTCTAGCCAAGGTGTGTGTTTTTAACAAAGCTTCCTCCCAGTCAGGACGCGACGGGCCGAATGTTCTCTTGGGGAGCCGAGTTCCGTCAATCGGAACACCGTCTGTTAGCGTGTGCGTAGGAATCAGCTCAGAGGAACGCTCCCAAAAGATCCTGTTGCATGTTTACGAGGCTGGGAGGTGTTTGGAGGAGGGCCCGTCACTCGCCGAGGCGAGAGCGGGAAGGAAAGTTTTGCAGAGAGGCACATGACCGGAGCAAGGCGGCTGACTAGTGGGAAGCGGGCTGTGATTCGCTCCGGGCCGGCAGCAGAATGCCCTGAGCTCCGTTTGTCCGCGCCTGCCTTCAGTACCCAAGAGTTGCAAACATGCAGGAGATTCCTCAGACCGAGGTCTACGTTTACGAGAAGGTGGTGATTTCCATCTCCTGCCTGTTGTCCGTGCTGGGCTCGCTGATGATCATCGCCACATATTTGTGGTGGCCCGACCTGCGCAGCAAGGCTCGCCAGCTTCTGGTCTACCTCTCGGTGGCGGACCTGTTGTCGGCTCTCTCCTACCTCTACGGAGTGCTGCGGGACTTCCAGCGCTCCTCCTGGGACTGTGTATTGCAAGGAGCCCTGTCCACCTTCGCCAACACCAGCTCTTTCTTCTGGACCGTGGCTATAGCGATCTACCTGTACCTGCTGATCGTGAGGTGCGAGCAGAGCGTGGCCAACAGCCTTATCGGCTGGTTTCACGCCATTAGGTACGCACAGCCTGTTTTTAAATTAGTGTTTCATTAGCTGATAACTACACACAAAATGCTGGAGGAACTCAGCAGGTCAGCAGCACCTATGGGGAGGAATGAGCAGTCCACGAGTCGGGCCGAGACCCTTCCTTAGTCATGGCTTCCTCCGTCCTGATGAACGGTCTCCGCCCGAAACGTCGACTCCACAGGCGCTGCCTGACCCGCTGAGTTCCTCCCAACATTTTGTGCGTGTTGCTCCGGATTTCCAGCATCTGCAGAATCTATGTGTTTATAATGACTTAGTAAATTGGTTTACTTATTGTTGCAAGTTCTGGGGTACAGTGAAAAACTTGCCATGCATATGGTTCTGAAAGATCAATTAATTACAACATTACGTTCAGACAGTACAATGTAAAACAGTATGTAACAGAATGCAGAAGGCGGTGTTACAGAGAAAGTGCAGTTGAGGTGGACCCCAAGGTCCAAGTTCACAACGTGATGGATTGTAAGTTCAATGGCCCATCTAGGGAGCCCTTCAACAGTCTTACAGTAACCCGTCCAATAGTCATCTGACAATTGGACAGAAAGTCTACTTGAGCCTAGTTTCAGGCATTTTACCTTCTGCCTGCCGGGAGACGGAAAGCGAGAGAATGCCCCAGTTAGGTGGCATCTCTGATTATGTTGGCTGCTTTACCCAGACATTGAGAACTATAGACACTATTTGGAAGGAAGGCTGGTTTCTGAGGTGTGCTGGGCAGTGTGGACGTCTTTCTGGTCTCGGGCAGAGCAGTTGCCTTACCAAGCCGTAATGCGTCCTGATAGAATACTTTCTGTGCTGCATCAATAAAAAGTGGTGCGGGTCAAAGGGGACCTGCCTCCCGAGGAGGTAGGGGCATTGGGCAACTTTCTTGGCCTATGACATCAATAAGGTTGGACCAGGACAGTGATATTCAATCCTGGGAACCTGAAACTATCACTTGGGGGGGGGGGGGGGTCCTGTTGACATAAACAAGAGCATGTGCACTGGCCCCCCCCTTCCTAAACAGCTCTTTGTTGACATTGAGGGGAAAGGTTGTTGCCATGACAACATGTCACTAGGCTCCCTATCTCCTTCCTGTATTCTGTCTCACTACATGGTATCATCTCCAACTTCGTAGATGGAGTTAGAGCAGAATCTGGCCACGCAGTTGGAGAAGGTCGAGTTGGGGGCTGAGGATGCAACCTTGTGGAGCACCAGTTTGAGGAGAATCGTGGCAGAGGCACTGCCATTTTAAAGGTTTCTTCTCCCAAGTCTGATCAACCATTCTAGTTTAGACTAATTTGTCAGGGGGCTGGGAATTGGAGTGATAGGGCTGAGACTGGGGCATTTGGTATAGAAGACAAAACCGTGTAATGAGACTGTGAGGATGGTCAGGCAGATACGGCAAAATTGCAGTCAGTGTGATGAGGTGAAGTGTAATATGGGGACAAAATCAACAAGGGTGATGAGTACAGAACTCAAGGGGTTATATTTGAGTGCACACAGTATACAGAATGAGGTAGACGATCTTGTAGCACAGTTGGAGATTGGTGGGTATGATGTTGTGGGCATCTCTGAGTTGTGGCTGAAAGAAGATTATAGCTGAGAGCTTAACATCCAAGAGCTCACATTGAAAGGACAGGCAGCTAGACAGGGAGAGTGGGGTGACTCTGTAGGTAAAAAAATCAAATCCTAGAAAGAGGTGACATGGGATGGGAAGATGTAGGATCCTTGTGGGGAGAGTTAAGAAATTGCAAGGGTAAATAGACCCTGCAACAGTTGCTAAGATGTGGAATATAAATTACAAAGAGAGGTAGAAAAAGCATATAATAAGGGCAATGTAATGGAAGTCATGGAGGATTTCAAAATGCAGGTAGATTGAGAAAATCAGGTTGATGCTGGATCCCAAGAGAAGGAATTTGTAGAGTGCCTTCAAGATGGATTTTTAGAGCAGCTCGTGGTTTAGCCTACTCGGGGAAAGGCAATTCTAGTTTGGGTTTTGCGTAATGAACCAGATCTGATGAGGAAGCTTAACGAAAAAGAACCAAAAGCAGAGAAGCAGAGATGATTCAACAATGAAGAATAACTTTAAAAATAAACTGCAAAAACAAGCCACGAGGGGCCAGAAAAAAAAAGAGAACAGAGAATACCACAATGAGGCAACAAAGTAACTGAAGGCTAGGAGCAATTGGTTGAGGCTGACTGGTTTGATGATCATAATATGATGGAATTCACCCTGCATTTTGAGAGAGAGAGAGAGAAGATAAAGTCAGATGTATCAGTATTATAGTGGAGTAAAGGGAATTACAGAGGCATGAGAGATGTTGGCCAAAGTTGATTGGAAAGGGACACTATTAGGGATGACAGCAGGTGTTTCTAGGAGCATTTTGGAAGTCACAAGATAAATACATCCCGAAGATGAAGTATTCCAAAGGATGGATGAGGCAACAGTGGGTGACAAAGAAAGTCAAAAGTAGCACTAAAGCAAAGGAGAGGGTATAAATTATAACAAAAATTAGTAGGAAGGTAGAATATTGTGAAGCATTTATAAACCTATAGAAGGCAACTAAAAAGCCATAAGGAGAGAAAAGATGAAGTATGAAAGTTAGCCAGAAATACCAAAGAGGATACCAAAAGTTTTTTTCAGCTATATAAACAGTAAAAGAAAGGCGAGAATAGATATTGGACCACTGGAAAAAGGTGCTGGAGAGACATGTAATGGGGGACAAAGAAATGGCAGACAAACTGAGTAAGTATTTTGCGTAAATCTTCACTGTAGAAAACATTAGCACTATGCCAGAAATTCATGAGTGTCAGGGTGCAGAAGTGACTGTGGTTGCTATTACTAAGGAGAAGGTGCTTGGAAAGATGAAAGGTCTGAAGGTAAATAAATCACCTGGACCAGTTAGATTACACCTAGGGCTCTGAAAGGGGTAGCTGAAGAGATTATGGAGACATTAGTAATGATCTTTCAAGTATCACTATATTCTGGAATGGTTCCAGAGGACTGGAAAATTGCAAATGTCCATCTACTTTTTAAGGAGGAAGGGAGGGAAGCAGAAGAAAGGGAATTATAGACCATTTAGCCTGACTTCAGTGGTTGGGAAGATGTTGGAGTCCATTATTAAGTATATGGTTTTGGGGTACTTGGAGGCGCATGATAAAATAAGCCAAAATCAGAATGGTTTCCTTAACGAGATATTTTGCCTGACAAATTTGTTGAAATTCTTTGAGGAAATAACAGGTAGGATAGACAAAGGAGAGTCAGTGGATGTTGTTTACTTGGATTTTCAGAAGGCCTTTGGCAAGGGTCCACACAGGAGGCTGATGAACAAGATAAGAGCCCTTGGTATTACAGGAAAGGTGCTGATATGGACAGAAGATTGGCTGATTGGCAGGAGGCGAAGAGTGGGAATAAAAGCAGCCTATTTTGGTTGGCTTTTGAAGATAGGTGGTGTTCCACAAGGGTGGGTGTTGGCACCGCTTCTTTTCGTGTTATACGTATAGTGGATTGATAGCTTAATGGCCAAGTTTGCAGACAGTACAAAGACAGGTAGAAGGGCAGGTAGTGCTGAGGAAGCAGGGAGTCTGCAGAAGGATTTGGACAGATTGGAAGAATAGACAAGAAGTGCCAGATGAAGTGTAATGTAAAGAAAGAGTATGGTCTTCAGTAGAATAAGTAAAGACATAGACTCTTTTCTAAACAGGGAGAAAATTCAAAAATCAGAGGTGGAAAGTGACTTGGCAATCTGGTGCAAGATTTCCTAAAGGTTGAGTTGGTGGTGAGGAAGACAAATGCATTGTCAGCATTCATTTCAAGAGGACTAGAATACAAGAGCAATGACGTGATGCTGAAAATTTGTAAGGCGCTGGTCAGACCGCACTTGGTGCATTGTGAACAGTTTTGGGTCCCTTCTGTAAGGAAAGATGTGCTGGTATTGGAGAGGGTCCAGAGGAGGTTCATGAGAATGATTCTGGGAATGGTGGGGTTAACGTGTGAGTGGCATTGGATGGCTTTGGGCCTGTACTCTCTGGAGTTTAGAAGAATAAGGGGGGGAATCTCATTGAAACCTATTGAATATTGAAGGGCCTAGACCGGGGGTCGGCAACCTGCGGCTCCCGAGCCATTTGTGGCTCTTTCACCTCTGTGCTGCGGCTCCCTGTGGCTTTGGGAAATAATTGGTCAGTATTTAATTAAAATGTATTTTATGTTAGTTTGTTAGCTTTTGAAATGTAATTATGGTGATCTTGTACAACCTAAGTGTAGCGACACATTTCCTGCCACATCCGAAACGGCTCACAATTAGCCAGCATTCCGGCTAAGGGAGATAGCCTACGGGGGTTTGTGAGTACGCGTCTTTTGCAGCATCTGCGTCCATGGGGGCTGGGTTGAGGGAAGCTGAAAAGCAAGGCTGTTTAGTTCGAATAAAGCTATCTTTGACTGCAGTTTACTGACACCGCTACAACGTGTTTTTATCGCTGGCTGTCCAGACGGAAGGTGCTGAAATGCTTTGTCGCGTGTCTGGAAGAAGTGAAAACTTTCCTGGGCAGCAAAGGGCTCACCTTTCCTGAGCTGGAACAGCCAGAGTGGCTGGAAAAGCTACACTTCATGGTAGACATGACAGCGCACCTGAACACGCTGAACACAGCTCTTCAGGGGAAAGGACGTACAGCCCTGCACATGTTGGAGGATGTTTTGGCATTCGAGCGCAAGTTGACAGTGCTTGCCAGAGATTTACAGAAAGGCACTTTGTCTCACTTCCCCAATTTGAGAGAGTTCAAACAAGGTCACGACATGATAATTTCGGAGTATTTACATTCTGCAATCATCGCAATGCAAACATCGTTTGGGAAACGCTTCTGTGAGTTCAGAGAGGAAAAAAACACATTATCCTTCCCGGTCACTCCCTTAAGCATCGATCCTTCCCTACTGAATACGACTGCATTGGCAGGTGTGAGTCAACCTGATCTTGAGATGGAACTGGCCGACATAGCCGACAAAGACATATGGGTGTCCAAGTTTAGACGCTTGACAGCAGACCTTGAAGATGTTGCCCGTCAGAAGGCCGTTCTTGCTCAGAAACACAAATGGAGTGATATTGAAAACCTCACAGATGACAGCTTGCGATCCTGTGTAAAGATGAAGGTGACATCATACAGCCCTGATGTGCAGACGCTGTGCGCTGAGGTCCAGGAGCAGAAATCCCATTAACCAAGTATGATAAATATTTTAATTGCCTATTATTTTACTTATATTCATATTTTTTCATTGTTCAGTGAAATAGTCCTTTCATTTTTCAGGATGACAGCTGGCTGACGTTATTTTTGGTTTGCTGCTGGCGGAAAATTTAAGTTCGGCGTTTTTCATAAATACAAGAAGGACTCAAATAGACATTGAATATTTTACTTAAAAGTAACTTTCAACCCAACGTCTTTTTTTCGGAGTTCAAAATGTTTTTGTTGCATGCAGAAATGTAATTTCGTTTTCTCTGCAGGAGTTCATCAATTTCATAAATGCAACACATTATAGTTTGTTTATACATAGCATAAAGGCAAAAAAAACGTTGTATGCAGTGTTATTTCATTTTAAATGTCAAACGGGTTTTGCGGCTCCCAGTGTTTTCTTTTCTGTGGGAAACGGGTCCAAGTGGCTCTTTCAGTGGTAAAGGTTGCTGACCCCTGGCCTAGACAGAGTGGATGTAGAGAGGATGTTGCCTGTAGTGGGTGAATCTAGGACTAGAGGGCACAGCCTCAGAAGAGAGGGATATCCATTTAGAATGGAGATGAGAGGGAACTTCTTCAGCCAAAGGGTGGTGAATTTGTGGAGGCCAAGTATTTAAAGCAGAAGTTAATAGGTTCTTAGTTAGTCAGGGCGTCAAAGGTTACGGAGGAAGGCACATAACTCTGCAACCCTCCAATTAACTCTGGTCTAATCACAGGAAAATTTCCAATAAACCTACTAACTACAATGGCCAGTTAACCTACTAACAGCATTGGAATTGAGCTCTGAACTCCGATGCACCAGGCTGTAATAGCATCATACGAATAGCTACACTATCGTGGTGCCTCACTATATAAAGCTGTTTTCATTTCCTTCCCCCTTTAACCTCTAACTTTATTTCAATATAATTCTTATCCTTTATAATTGTTGAATGATGTTCTTTGTTGCATGTCGTGTCTGGTTATTTGAGCAGCTGCTTATTTCGGACAATCTTTTTCGTAATTTTTTTTTAATTGTTCATCATGAAATAAACATTTCCATAAGATGTGTTTCCGACATTGTACGTATATATCATATATGTCACAAATCTCCACAGAGTATTTATCTGAGGTATACACTTATAGAAAAGAGTGGAGAGAAAAATTATTTCGGACAACTCTTAAAGAACAAAAGCAAATCAACAAAATAGCTGGGATTCTCTTCATTTATTTGGGACACTATGCTGCTTAATTGTGACAGGAGACTGTTGCCGAACTTTTTCCAACTAGTGACAGTTGCATGAAGATTGTGTGGCCGTTAGATATTGCACTGTGTTTAGAACAAACAGTTTTTAAATAGCATCAGTTGTGTGTGTTTGTGTTCAAAAAGCAGCGATTTTTGTCACTGATAGTTGGTGAGAAATATGCAGTAAGACAATACAGAGCTGATTTGCTCATTGTAGTTTCAAGCATTCAGACTTAGAAATGCCTGAAAGAGCCGGGCGTAAAAATAAAATGATTTCACTACTTCAACAGGTTAGGAACTACGAAGAATTTGAAAGTATTGGCAATCATCTTGAATGTTGCCTTTGGTGTCCCAGACTCTCAGCTCTCACTTGTGGCTCCAGGTAGCTGTTTGCATGTAACAGCGATCAAGCCCTGGTGCACCACTTCGACAGGCAGGCGTCAGCGGGACTCATTTCCTGGTGTGATAGGGACGTACCTGTTCAGGCATGCGAAGTGGACTGGGCAGATAAGATCTGCAGTGAAATCCAAAGATGATTCTACATGGAGAACGAAGGGCATGACGAGACACAAGAATTCATCGTCATCCACTGCAAGCTTTTCTATGTTTCTATAATGAATACTCATCCACTGGACTAGGACTTGTGAGGTAGAGAAAGTGCAACTGCCCCAATGCAGTGGCTTTTCCACTTAAAAAACTCTTCTGCTCAGTTTTCCTGTCATCGTCGGATATGATGGACTACCATTGGTAGTGTTCTCATTTGTTTTGCATTTCATTTAAGTACATAATTTGTTACTCAGTCAAATGTTAGTTTGTCTTTTTTTATACCTTTTTAACAATTTCCATAAAACTTTGGCTAATTGAGGTAGCTGCTTAATTGGGCCAAGATATCCTGGTCCCAATTAACCAGAATCCATTGTATATGTAAATATATGTAGCAAATAAAGTTGATCTTTGCTCGTCAGCTATCCTTATTGATTGTAATCTGTTGGTCAGGAAGTCAAGGATCCAGTTACAAAGGCGTTGTTGGTTTAGGAAAATGGAAACAAGTTTGCTGAGAATTATTCACTCTGTGGCTACTTTATTAGGTATACCTGTATACCTGCTTGTTTATGCAAATATCTGATCAGCCGATCATGTGGCAGCAAGTTAATGCATAAAAAGAGGTTCAGTTGTTGTTCAGAGAAAACATCAGAACGGGGAAGAAATGTGATCTAAGTGACTTTGACCATGGAATGATTGTGGTGTCAGATGGTGTGGTTTAAGTATCTCAGAAACTGCTGGTCTCCTAGGATTTTCACGCATAATAATCTCAAGAGTTTACAGAGAATGGTGCGATAAACAAAAAATACCAAGTGAGTGGCATTTCTGTGGGTGGAGTTGCCTCGTTACTGAGAGAGTTCAGAGGAGAACGGCCAGTCTGGTTCAAGCTGACAGGAAGGTGACAGTAACTCAAATAACCACACTTCACAACAGTGACGTGCAGAAGAGCATCTGAATGCACAACACGTTAAACCTTGAAATGGATGGGCTACAGCAGCAGAAGACCATGAACGTAAACTCAGCGGTCACTTTATTAGGTATAGCAGGCGCCTAATAAAGTGGCCACTGAGTGTATTTTAAGCTCTTCCCAATTTAAATGCAGTTGACATTAGCACACACTGGAACACAGGAGTCCTATTGAAACCGCCTCTCATGGAGATACGGAGCACGAGTGGTGAGGATACTTGCAGAGTCACAGTGGGTAATTCCGAGATACTGCGTACGGAGATAGAAGCTCGTGCTGTTCAGTTTGTAGATTGGAAAGTATTGTACAAACTGCTTTACATTTAGCCCCTTTAACAATTCCAAACATCCCAAAATACTTGTCAGCTGAGGAAGCAGTGCGCTGTTTGGGTATAAAATTACAAGACAGACTGAAACCAGCCAGCCCATGTCCAAAAGCAAACACAACTTGTGCCTGAGTACCCAATGTGACTGTTACCATAAGCAGCTGTTGTGAGAATTGATTTAATATTGTCACACGTACTGGGATTTAGTGAAGAGCTGTGCTTTACATGCTGTCAAGACCAATCATCCCATACATGGAGGTAGTAAATAAAAAGGGGGAATGCGCAATGAAATGTAACAGGAGAGGGAGAAAGAGAGAAGGGCCATGACGTGGTAGAGAAGTGTAGTGGACTTTGCCCAGTACAACACTGGCACCTCGCTCCCCCACAGCTGGAGGTGTCTACATGAGGTGCTCCTCAAGAAAGCAACATTTCAAGGTTCAAGGTATATTTAAAGTAGGTATGCAGTGTACAACTGGGAGTCGTCACCATCTCCAGACAGCCACCAAACAAAGAAAACAATGGAAGCCGTTCAAAGAGAAACATCAGCCACCCCCTCCAATCGCAAAAAAACAAATCGTGCAGGCAACAAGAACATCAGACCCCGATTCCCCCACCACACAAAGAGAAACAAACAAATTGCGCAAATGAGAACAGGAGAGAACGGGTGAAAACACAGAATATAAAAACACAAAACTGAAGGAGTTCAAGGGAACCACAGTCCAACCCATGAATCACAGACCCAGAAGACAGAGCTTCAGTAGCATCCTCCGAGAGCATCATGGGACAGAGAGACCACCAGGGTGCAGGGGCCTTCGTCTGCAAGCAGCAAGCGAGAGACCATCACCTTCCACACTCACCTCGATGTCTCAATCTTATTTGCCTTAATCAGCGAGAAGTAGAGTCGATCTTCGGCTCGCGACACATTTCTTAGCTTCCAGACCTCATGGCCGCTCGCCCTCCGGAATTTTCTTGGAGACAGCAAAGTGCCAGATTGCTCAATCAATCTTCACACTGTAGATCACAGGCTCTATCAGAGCCAGGAGCACATTTTAAACTAAAAAGAAGACGTAGAAAGAAACATTTTCTTGGACTGTCTGGAGGATGTCGCCAGAGGTAGCATTTTTCACAGGTGGTGTCTGTCATCAAAGATCCTTGACATCTGGGTAATGCCATCAGACAGGAGGTACAGAAGCCTGAAGCCCCAAGGCACTAGGGCACCAGGTGCAAGAAGAGCTCTTTCCCTTCAACCACTCAGTCTTAAACCAATCTGCACAACAGTAATTGCTACCTCAATATAGCAACACTATGACCATTTCAACCACTACAATGGACTTATTTGTTCTCATTGAGTTCTTTCTTGTATAATTTATGTTTAATTTATCTTCTTGTGAATGTTGTGTCTCCTATACTCATTGCCTTTGATGTTGCTGTAAGTAAGTTCTTCATTGCCCCTGTGCGTTTAACAATAAACTTGACTTTGACTTTCACTATGAGGCAGATTGAAGATTCATTGTTTAACATATGAGATGCCCATCCAACAGTGAAGTAGAAGCTGTGCTTGAGACTGGTAGGACGTACTCTCATGTTTTTATACTTTCCATCGAACAGGAGAGAGGAGAAGAGAGAATGGCCATGGTGGGAAGGGGCCAATCACACACAAAGTGCTCCCCACCATTCAACACGTGTAGAAGCATCGATTACAAAAACAGTGGGGCTTTTCCCTCAGAAGGCAATGCCCGCCCACTGTTCACTTGCTTTTCCGTGGTTGTGACAATCAGAACGTGTGTTCAAGTCCTTGGGCTTGAGGTTAGAGAGTTGACACTGACTGAGTTATCTAAGCTCATCACCCCTACTAGGGCATAGTCCGCCAATAACAACTTGCCTGCGTACTCTATCCTCGGCCAGTCTTACAGGTTATCACTAGGTGTAGCCCACCTTAAGACCGTTCCTCTCCCAGGGACGAGGTCTTTGGAACTTCTGTTGGTGTTTCTGTAGCTCTGGGCGATCTGAAAGGTAAATAATACTGAGCGATTGTTCATGCAAATGATGCATTTCACTGTATTTTTCAAAGTACACACGATAAGTAAACTTGAATCTTGAGATTGTGAGATCATGTGCATCTAAACAGTTCAAAAGTGTGATTCTTAAAGGCAAATGGCAGGTTGCAGAATACAACGATAACAGTTCAGAAGATATATATCTAGTAGTTTTGTAAGCTATCGCAAAACTTCGCCGTATGTCACTAGTTATGTGTGATAATTAAAAGGTAATCTCTAAAATCTCAATGTTGTGCCTGTCTGAGGCAGTGCTGTTCACCTCCATCAGCTGTGGGGAAGGTCTCTGGGAATATCTGACTCAGTGTGAGGTGAAATGGTTCATCACCAGCAGTGATTGTTGACTGTGTCTGTTCGGCCATTTCTAATGGACATGCCTCTGTTTTGTTTTCTCACCAGTTGGCTCGTGCCTTTAACCATCACGATGGCAGCCGTCAGCCTGCAGAAAATAGGCTACGACGCATCCGACGTGTCGGTGGGATGGTGCTGGATTCGTATCAGTGCAGAAAATAGCATCTTGTGGATGCTGCTGACGGGCAAAATCTGGGAATTTGTTGCTTACATCACCCTGCCAACGCTCTACATCCTCATTAAGAGGCACATCTACAGAGCGGTATGATCAAAAGTCGTTTTCTGACGAAGGCACTGGGCGGCAAGATAGTGTAGCAGTCAGCGTAACACTTTACGGTGACGGCTGTAGGGTCGAGGTTCAGTTCTTGCCACCGTATGTAAGAGTTTGTATGCTTTCCCCCGTGACCATGTGGGTTCATTCCGGGTGACCTGGTTTCCTCCACAATCCAAAGACGCAGACTTGGGGTTAGTGAGTTGCTTGATGCTGTGTTGGTGCCTGAAGCCTGGTGACAGTTGCCGGCTGCCCTCAGGAAAGTTTTCACACTCTGTAGTCATTGACACAAATGACATCAACACTGGATGTTTCGACTTACAGATACACGTGGCAAAAAAAGTCAAACTAAATCTATTATTGAAGTATGTAAACAGAACTCTGCAGAAGGGTAAATATATATATAGCAAGGGTGACTAAGACTTTTGCACAGTATTGTAATTGTTAACGTGGAGTGGAGAGCGAGTTTGTAAATCTGGCAGGAGCAAAGGATGTTGGGAACAGTGAGGGTGGAGGGTGTGAGATGGATGGCTGAGAAGGAGTGCCAGGATAGGAGATGGTGTAGGTGCAGACACACCCAACCCTGAGACACCAGGCAAGGTCATTTGATTTCAAGCAATTGGTTTATTGATCATTTCAGAATGTCTCTCAGTGCTTCCCCTCCCCTTTTCCCAACCATAATTCCTCTCTCCCTGCCCCCTTCCCACACTCAGCTCACAATAGAGACCCATATCAGAATCAGGTTTATCATCACTCACGTATGTTATAATATATTATGATTTTTTTTTGGCAGCGGTACAGTGAAATACATAAAATTACTACAGTACTATGCAAAAGTCTTTGACGCCCTAGCTACATATAAGTGGCTAAGACTTTTGCACAGTACTGTAGGTAACCAATAGTTACTTTCAGATTCAATTTCTCACATGAATTTACAGCAAATTAAAGAAATACAATAGAATATATGAAAAATTGTACATAAGCAAAGACTGACAAACAGCCAATGCACAAAAGAAGACAAATTGTGCAATTAAAATAAATAATGCTGAGAACATGAAATGTAGAGTCCTTAAGAGTGAGTCAATAGGGGGTTGTGGAATCAGTTCAGTGTTGTGGTGCGTGAAGTTATCCACATTGGTTCAGGAGCCTGATGGTTGAAGGGTAAAGATTGTTCCTGAACCTGGTAGTATGGGATCTAAGGCTCCAGCAGTGAGAAGACAGCGTGGACTGGATGGTGTGAGTCCTTAATGATGGACACTACTTTCCTGTGACAGTGCTCCTTGGAAATTGTTCTCAATGGTGGGGAGGGCTTGACCTGTGATGGACTGGGCTCTCATCTACCACCTTCTGCAAACCTTCCTTGGGCATTGGTGTTCCCATACCAGGCCGTCATGTGACTCTCCACTGCTGTAGAAAGCTTGACAAGGTTTTAGATGACGTGCCAAACTTACAAAAACTTCTAAGGAAGCAGAGGTGCTGCCATGCCTTGTTTGCGATGGCACTCGCGTGCTAGTCCCAGGATAGGTCCTCTGATGTGAATTTAAAGCTACTGACCCCTCTCCTCCTCTGATCGCCTAGTGACGACTGGCTCAAGCACCTCTGGACTCTTCCTCAGCTCTTCAGTTTTGCTAACATTGGGTGAGAAGCCTTTCAAGAGGCCTTGAAAGATTCTGAAAGGTAGTGTTTGAGCAGGCAGAGTGTTACCATGCAGGACTGAAGGCAATCTAAGTCAGGGGGAATTTGGGTTTTCCTTCCTTGTTTGGTGAGAATGTAGAAGTTTTACCACAGGGAGTGCTTTGTGGCTTATGCATCTGAGAAAGCTTGCTGAAAAGAAAGGAACAGGGTACTTTTTGTGGTGATTGAATGGGGAAGTTCAATGGGGATAATTCTTTAATTGCAAAAAGAGAACTGAACAAAAAGATCATTATCAGGTTGACAGACTGTCACACATGGGAGGGGGGGTCAAATGTCGACTGTCCTGAACTGTGTTCCCCAGACGCTCAGAATTAGTATCAATGTTTTGGATGGAGAGTTTGTAATTTTGCCAGTGATCCAGGTCTTGGTAGGATAGTGAGCTATGAGAAAGGTGCAAAATATCTTTAAAGGACTGTTGAAAGGTTACGCAGGTGGACAAGATGCCAGTGTTTAATGTGAGATAGGGAAATGAAAAAATACACAAGAGGTTCTGCAGATGCTGAAAATATTGAGCAACCCACACAAAATGCTGTAAGAATTCACCCCTCTCACACCTTCTCTACCTCACCTGCCTCTAGTGCCCCTTCTCCCCACTTTCTCCCATGGTTCACTATCCTCTCCGATTTGGTTAATCCATCTTCAGCCCTTCACCTTTTCCACCTCTTGCTTCCCAGCTCCACATTTCACCCTGCCCCCACCACTTACCCCCCCCCCCCCATCTGGTCTCACCTATCACCTACCAATTTGTACGCCGACCCCACCTGCCACCCTATCCTGACTGCTGCCCGAGTGTTCATTCCCCTCCGTGGACGCTGCCTGACATGCTGAGTTCCTCCAGCGCTTTGTGTGCATGTGTGTATTGCTCAAAATTTCCAACATCTGCAGAATCTGTTCAAGCATTGAAGATCACCCTGTGTGCAGCAGCTGTGAATGTAGCAAAACTCAGCGTGGAAGATTGTGGCTTTAGACAAGTGGAAATGACTAATAGAAGAGGGCATATTTTTAAGCTGATTGAAGGGAAATACAGGGGAGTTATCAGAGGTAAGTTTTTTACACAGAGAGTGATGAGTACGTGGAACACTCTGCCAGGGTTGCTGGTAGAGCCAGACACATTAGAGACTCTTAGAGGCACATGGATAGTAGGAAAATGGAGGCTATGTGGGAGGGAAGGGTCCTATTAATCTTAGGGAATGTTAAAAGGTTGGCATAACTTCATGGGCTGAAGGGCCTGCACTGTGCTGTAATGTTCTGTTTGGTCACAAATTTGAATGAGTAGGGCCCTGAGGAACATGGAATTAATGCAGGGAAGTCAAATTTGTTTAGCTGGGTGCAGGGGTTAGCATAGACCTGATGGGCTGAAGGGCCTGCTTCTGAGGGTACAGAGGCCTGACGACTGTGAGTCTGGACCCACGGTGTGGAGGTCAAAGGCCCAGATGCATCCTGACCTGGGGTTGGAGGCCCATCTGTGTAAGTGGGTGAGAGATTAGGAAAGGGGTTTGTTTTACTGATGTACGTCGGCTCTGTGTCGTTCAGCCGAACATTGCAAGCATGCTGTGTTCCGAGCAACGCACAGCTTGAGGCCTAGTCCATACTATGACGGAGGCCACGAGGCTTCCCGACGCCCGCCAATAAATCAGTGAATCCGACTTGCAGCATTCCACATTAACAGTGCCCAATGTCCATATAGGAAAGGGGTCGGTTTTGCTATTGTATGTTAGCTGCATGTTGTTCTGCTGAACATTGTAGGCATGCTTTGCTGGTGCCAGAATGTGTGGCAACACGAGCAGGCTTCCCCCAGCACATCTGACATTGTATTGGTTGTTAACATAAGCATTGTGTTTCATTCTTGTGTTCGATGAACGTGTGATACATAAAGCTTATCTCTCTTGTCTTTTACTAAACACTTCCAAAAAGTAGAAGTATTAGTGGGAACAGAGCAGCCCATTGTTTGATAGCAAACAGGAAGTTGGTAATGATAATTGCTTTTAGTGATGTTGACCAAGATATAAACATTAACCAGGATACCCAGGATGACCTCCCTGTTCTTCATGTGTATGATAAGATCCCATCCACTTAGGATGAGACATTTTTATTCTGACCTGGATAATGGTAGAGTAGTGGTTAGCACAGTGCTTTATAGTGCAGGCGACCCAGGTTCAATTCCCGTCAATATCTGTAAGGAGATTTTAAAGTATCCCCATGGGTTTCCTCTGGGTGCTCCAGTTTTCTCTTACAGTCCAAAGGCGTATGGGTTCGTAGGTCAATTGGTCATTGTAAATTGTCCTGTGATTAGGGTCAGATTAAATCAGGGGATTACTGGGTGGAGCATTTTGAATGGCTGGAAAGGCCTATTCTGTACTGTATCTCAATTTAAAAAAAAGTAATATCTTAAGTAGACCTAGCTATAGAAAGTGTTAAGAGATTTGCAAGATTCATATTTAAAAAAATGAGTCCTGATAAAGGGTCTTGACCCCAAACATCAGTTGTTTATTCTTTTCCATAGATGCTGCCTGAGTTGCTGAGTTCTGAATGTGTACCCCAAGATTTCCAGCATCTGTTTACAATTTTTTTTAATGTTGTGATTGACTGTGTAGAGTGGGGCTAACAATATATCAAGTACTTAATAGACAGTGTAACTTGAGTAGAAATGCATCAATAATAAACTCAGTCGGCATTTGATTCCCTGAAGAAAGAACTTTATTTATGTAGCATAACTTACAGCCTGTATTCTCAGGTTTCTTTTATTTGATGACTTGATAAATTGCTGAGGTCATCTATTGTCCGGGAGCTCCCGATGTGGTCTCCTCTACATTGGTGAGACCTGCCATAAATTGGGGGACTGCTTCGTTGAGCACCTCTGCTCCATCCACCAAAAGCGGAACTTCCCAATGGCCAAACATTTTGATTCCCATTCCTATTCCGACATGTCGGTCCATGGCCTTCCCTCAGGGTGGAGGAGCAACATCTTATATTCTGTTTGGGAACCCTCCAACCACATGATATGAATATCAATTTCGCCTTAGAGTTTAAAAAACATTCTCTTCCTCCTCCCCCCCCCACCCCTCTTCTATTCCATCTCTCTGGCTTCTCACCTCTTTTCATCTGCCTGTCACCTCCCCCGGGTCCCCTCCTCCTTCCCACGGTCCACTCTCCTCTCCTGTCAGATTCTTTCCTCTCCAGCCCTTTACCTTTCCCACTCACCTGGCCTCACCTATCACCTTTAGCAAGCCGCCGCCTCCTCCTCCTCCCACCACCTTTTTATTCTGGTGCCTTGCCCCTTCCTTTTCACTCCCGAAGAAGGGACACAGCCCAAAATGTTGACTGTTTATTCATTTCCACAGATGCTGCCTGACCTGCTGAGTTCTTCCAGAATTTTGTATGTGTTATTTGGTAAATTAGTTTATTATGTGAAAAACCTTTTAGTGTGCTGTCCACACAGATCATTTCATTATAACTGTGCACTGAGGTCGTACAAAGGAAATCAATAATGTAGAATGTAGAACGAAGTTTCACAGATACAGAGAAAGTGTAGTGCAGGCAGACAATAAGGTACAAGGTTATAATGAGGTAGATTGTAAAGTCAAGAGTTCATTTTATTGTACTGGGGACCATTCAGTAGTTTTACAACGGTGGGGAGGAAGCTGTCCGTGTATCTGATGGTACGTGCTTTCAGACCCTTCTGTATCCTGCCTGGTTTTAGGTGATGGGTGCAGGCTTGGTGGTGGAGAAGGGAGAACATCTGGGGTAGGTGGATCTTTAACTATGAATACAGAGAGAATTGGATCTACCTGTTCCTCATGACTTCCCATTACAGTGATTTGTTGGTCCAATCCATTCTCTTGCTCCTCCATTTCCTATGGTGTTCAGTAGGTCCAGTTTAATATCAGAGAATGTATACAGTACACAACCTAAAATTCTTACTCTTCACCGACATCCACAAAACAAGAAACCCCATAGAATGAATGATAAGACCATCAAAGCCCTGAAGCCACCCCTCCCTTTGGACAAACATCAGCAGAAGCATCGACCCTCCCCCCCCCACTTGCACCAGCAGCACCGACACCCCCCACCGCACCATGCAAGTGATCGCAAAAGCCCCCCAAAGGTACAGAGTTCGTCAAAACTACAGCCCATAACTCAGCACTTCAGCATCTCACCATCTCTCTCCATCTCCCTCCCCCCCCTCTCTCTCTCCCTCCTCTCTCCTCTCTCTTCTTCTCTCTCCCCCACCCCCATCGAGGGAGAGAGCAGTTGCTCCTGCAGTAACGAGAGCGGAGATCAGTAACTCACTATTCTAAAGTTACAATCTTCCCGTGTTGCTTCTCCAAGCCCCCCCCCCCCCCGTCTCAAGGACTGATGGGCTCTCACTCTCCATCAAAAGAGAAGAAGAGAGAGGGATTGCTGGATTACAGGGACAGTCTTTCTGACAGCAGCCAGCAATTTAGCAAACACACCGCCTGCTGTCTTGACGTTTCAGTCTCCCAGGGAATTACTCCTCCCTAACAACATCCTTCCTGAAAATTCCAGGTGTTACACTGCCCTGTGGGAGGATTCGGAGTTTCGGCTTCACTTTGAATTTCGTTCCTGACCAGCTTGTCTGTGTTCCTGAACTGTTTTACTTTGCTTGGTGGAATGTACAATATTCTCCACAAGAAATCATCCTTGTAGCTTCCAATCTCTATCTTGAACATCGTGACTTACGAAGAGGACATTCAACCCTTTGAGAATTTGTTGGCCCTCAGAGCATTTCCATTCACATAATTATTTTCCTGTTCCCTGTTCTCTTCCAGTTCCCAGCTTCTCCTAGATTCTCCCACGTCCACTCGTTCGCTCGTTATGTGCTGTGTCTTCCCATGACCGTGAGTGTTCGTGGCAAATCTTTCTACAGAAGTGGTTTGCCATTGCCGCCTTCTGTGCAGTGTCTTTACAAGACGGGTGACCCCAGCCATTATAAGTACTCTTCAGAGATTGTCGGCCTGTTGTCAGTGGTTGCATAACCAGGACCTGCTCCCATGTCTTCACATGACCCTGATTGGGGGTTCAGTGGATGCCACCCCTTCTAAGGGTGACCTGCAGGGTAGCAGAGGGAAGGGGCATCTTGCACCTCCTTTGGTAGAGATGTATCTTGCCGCCACCCAATTCCTCCACCTTCCTTTCATCCACGTGCCTATCCAGTTTCTTAAACGTCCCTAATCTAGCTGTCTCTACCACCACCCTTGGTAGGGTGTTCCACACACCCACACACTCTCTGTATTTTAAAAACAACTCTAAAGCCCCGCATACAGCACACAGGCCAGACAGCATCTATGGATGCAGATGCCGGAAAGCCAAAGCCCCACACACATTCCAAAGCAACAGCATTTTGTGTGTGTTGCTTTAGATTTCCAGCATCTGCATCCATGGATGCTGCCCGGCCTGCTGAGTTCCTCCAGCATTTTGCGTGTATTGCTCTGGATTTCCGGCATCTGCGGAGTTTCTTAAAAACTCTGAACTTCCTCCTATACTTTCCACCAATCACGTTAAAATTATTCCCCTTTTTAATTCTCTTTTAAACTGCTAATTGTGTTGTTACATGTAACCAAACAAGTTGCTGCTTTCTTTCAAGTTCCCAATTGTATGCAATGCTAATCCTGGGGGTTCAGACAGAATTAGGCAGATCCTTAGACGTGTTTGTTAAGGAAAGAAGAGGGTTGACCTGATTAACACAAAGCAGAGAGAAAACCAAAATCAGCTGTTCATTTTATTTTAAGGAATTTCTGCAACCTCACACAGCTGATCTTTTGTCTTATGAACAAAAGTACTTTTATTTGAATCCTGGCCGCGGTTCAGTGGGTCCCAGTCCAATTATTGTCCCTTAGTCATCGCTAACACATTCCTGATGGCTATTACACTGCTGCTTGTGTGAGCTTGTCTTGTCCAACTTGATCGCTGCCTTTCCATGATTAGAACAGTGACTGTGTGTCTGAAGTTGCTTTCGGACATCACAAGACTGCGAGAGGCATCGGGCCAGATTGTCGAAACGGCTATCCACTCTTGGCTCCCTGAAGGATCAGAGTCAGGTTTATTACTGCTGACATATGTTGTGACATTTGTTACTTTACAGCAGTGTACAAAGAATCCACAAAGAATTCACAAAGAATCCTATAAGTTACAATGAGGAATATAAAAATAAGCAGTGCAAAAAGAGAGAGCAGAATAGTGAGGTAGTGTTCATGGGTTGGTTCACTGTCCGTTCAGAAATCTGATGGTGGGGGGGAGAGGGGAAAGAAGCTGTTCCTAAAACATTGACTGTGCATCGTCAGACTTCTGTACCTCATCCCTGATGCTAGAAATGAGGAGGGGGCATCTCGTGGATGGCGAGGGTCCTTGGCAATGGATGCCACCTTGTTGGGGCTTCGCCTTGGTGGCAATGCTAGTGCCAACGAAGGAGCTGGCTAAGTCAAACCTCTACAGCTTTTTCCAATCCTGAGCACTAGGCCCTCCGTACCAGAGGGTGACGCGTCCAGTTGGAGTGGTCTCAGCAGTTTCTCTGTAGAAACTTTGCCATTCCACATCTCCTCGAACCACTAGTGAAATACAGCCACTGGCATGCCGCCTTCCTGATTGCGTCAATATGTCGGGCCCAGGGCAGACCTTCAGAGAAGTTGGCTCCCAGGAATTTGAAGGGTCTGCTCACCCTTTGCAGTGCTGACCCTGCAGTGACAACCAGTGTGTGTTCTCCTGGCTTGTGGCTCCTACTACCACTGGAGTTTCCATTCTGGCAGCCCACTGCACCCCATTCATCGGAACATTGTTGACAGATACGAGGAGGGCCAGTTGGAGTACCACAGCACAGAAACAGGCCCTTCGGTCCATCTGGTCTGTGCCAAGCAATTGTTCTGCTAGTCCCATCGACCTGTATCTGGACCATGGCCCTTCATCCCCCCCAGCCCATCCATGTAGTTATCCAAACTTCTCTTGAATGTAGAAATCACTTCCAAAGGTTCAAAGGTCCAATTTACTGTCAGAGAAATGTATACAATATACATCCTGCAATGCTTTTTCTTTGCAAACATCCTTGAAAACAGAGGAGTGCCCCAAAGAGTAAACAACAGTTAAACAAAGCCCCCCCCATCTCCCCTCCCCCCATGCGTAAGTGGCAGCAAGCAACAATCCCCCCCCCCCCCACTCCACCAGCAAAAAAAAAGCATTGGCACCCGCCACCAAGCACTCAGGTGTGAGCAAAGGAACAGCGAAGACACAGACCTGCAGTTACCCCAAAGACTTTGCATTTCACCCAGTATATGACATACCACAAGTTCTCTCTCTCCCTAATAGGAGAGGAGGAGGTGTCTCCATTTTCCCAGCGAGCGGAGAGACATAACAAACAACTCGCTGGTTTATGATGTTAAAAGTCTGTTACATCGCTTTTCTCGAGCTCTGTGCTTGAAGATCACAAAGATCTCGTGTCTTTGGGCACACACGGCAGTAGGTTTTCCGACTCCCCTGCCGACACACAAGTCTCCTGCCGTGACACCGGCCCTCAATCCACCCGTCTCCAGAGCCCCGAGATCTTAGGCTTCCAAATCCGAGCCAGACTCTCGGGCCGAACCCTCGGTGTGCCGAACAACGGCCGGTCCTGAAACCCCGGGAACAGGTCCCATTCCCGCAAAGCACCGTAATCAGCGTGTAACTCCAGGTCAGGGTCTTCAAAAGAACCCTGAACAGGAAAGATAGAGATATTAAAGATGAAAATGGAGCTGTTTCCGAAGATGCAAGCAAAGGAGTCGCCGTTTAGCGCCATCTTTACTCCATCCCACCTCCGCTTCCACTGGCAGCTCTTTCTACATTCGTACCACCCTTTGAGTGAAGAAGTTTCCCTCAACTTAAATATTTCACCTTTCACCTTTAAGGTTCTATAACTTCTTGTTTTAGACTCAGTGGGAAAAAGCCTGCTTACATTTACCCTGTCTATGCCTCTCATAATTTTGTTTACCTCTTTATCAAATCTCTCATTCTCCTATGCTCCAGGTGAAGTCCTAACCTATTTAACCTTTGCTTATAACTCAGGTCCTGGCAACATCCTTGTAAATTTTCTCTGTAACCTTTCAGTTCGCAGTGGACGAGCCTGCTGAGATGGCTTCTTCTGATTGACACGGAAGCCTTTGGCAGTGTGCCCCCTCGGGGTATGGGATGCCCTTGCACAGCCTCTTCCCAGCCAACCAGAGACACAACTCAGAAAGGTCCCCTGGTTCCAGGCATCTGGGATGATGTGGGGTAGCACAGTGGCTCAGGAGTTAGTGTCATACTGGTTATGGCTCCAGCAACCCGGATTCAATTGCCGCCTCTGTAACGAGTTTGTACATCCTCCCTGTGACCGCATGCGTTTTCTCTGGGTGCTCCAATCTCCTCCCATCTTCCAACGACATACGGGTTAGCAGGTTAATTGGATATATGGGTTTATTTGGACGGTGCGGGCTTGTTGGGCTGGAAGGGCCTGTTACCGGGCTGCATCCCGACATAAACAAACGAATTACAGGTGAACGGTTTGGTTTGATGCGCACAGTCATTCCAGAGAAATATTGGTATACTCGGCTGACAGGAAGTGATTGTTTGACCCACTGTTGTTGATTCTCCTCAACTCTACCTTATTTTGAAGTTAAGGTACACTGAGTGGCCACCTTATAAGTTACACCTGTGCACACCTTGTGAATGGAGCTGTCTAATCAGCCAATCCTGTGGCAGCAACTCAATGCATAAAAGCATGCAGACACGGTCAAGAGGTTCAGTTGTTATTCAGACCAAACATCAGGAGGAGGAAGAAAGGTGAATGAAGTGACTTTGACTGTGGATTAACTGGTGCCAGACGGGGTGGTTTGAGTATCTCAGAAACTGCTGATCTCCTGGGATTTTCACACACAAGTCGCTAGAGTTTACAGAGAATGGTGCGATAAACAAAAAAAAACATCCAGTGAATGGCAGTTCTGTGGGTGAAAATTAATGAGAGAGGTCAGAGGAAAATGCCAGACTGGTTCAAGCTGACAGGAAGGTGACAGTAACTCAAATAACCACACGTCACAACAGTGGTGTGCAGAAGAGCATCTCTGAACACACATGTTGAACCATGAAGTGGATGGGCTACAGCAGCAAAAGACCATGAATATACTCTCATCGGCCACTTCATTAGATACAGGAGTATAGTGGCTATTGAGTGTATGTTAGGTTTTGAAGTAGTTGTTGATATTTTTCAACCTGTTGGAAATAATTCCAACTGGACACATATTTTCCATGGATCTCAGTAAACAGCACTGAGATTCTGAGTAATTATTTCTCTCAATCACAGGTTCCTAGGGATCGAGCAACCCGGGGGAGTTCTTCCATCTATACAAGGGTATGTTTGTCTCCTGCAGCTGACGTAATATTGTCAGCACACAGGAGTACAGGTGATATATGGCAAGGAGCTATCAGTCTTTCATACACTTAACAAACTGTACTCTTAATCTCCCGAGTAACACACACAAGACGTTGGAGGAACGCAGCAGGTCAGGAGGATTCTATGGAAATGAATAAACAGTCGACGTTTCAGGCCGAGTCACTTCATCAGGCTAACCTCTGCCAGTGACTCAGGCTCTTGAGTCCTGACAACCTTCTCATAAATCTTCTCCGCACTCTTTCCAGCTTAATAACCTCCTTTGTATAGCAGGGTGACCAGAACTGGAACACAGTACTCCAATTAGCTAACCTATGTGTTTTGAAATGGTTTTGATTGAACTCAAGAGCATAGAACACTACAGCACAGTCCAAGCCCTTCAGCCCACAATATGAGATCAATCTAACTCCTCCCTCCATCTCTCAATCGATCATGTGCCTACCTAAGGGTCTCTAAAGTGCTCAAAATGTATCTGCCTCTACCACCACCCGTGTCAGGGAGTTCCACGTCCCCACCATTCCCTGTGTAAAGAACATATCTCTGACATCCCAACCCCACCTCCCATACTTCCCTCCAATCACATAAAATTATGCCCCCTTGCATTAACCACTTCTGTCCTGGGAAAATAAGAACTGTTTGAATAACTCTTGGGTCGATGTCTCTCCTGGTGATAAACATGTCAGGTGAAGGATGTCTGGTGCATTGACCCTCCTGCATTTAACAGATCGTTTGACACAGAAGGAAGTCGGTATCTCCAGTGTTCTTGACCCTGTCCATACCGGTGAGGTGTCCACTGTACACCAAAACCTCCCTCCAGAGGAGCTGACATATTTTTCTTTCATTTCCCAGCACGAAGCCCTGTCAGAGTATCGCCCAATCCTCATCAGCAGTTCCAGATATCACCCGAGGTCTTCGATTGCTGACCGAAAGATGACCATTATACCTATTATTTTCATCTTCCTTCGGATGTGGAGCACGGTGCGGTTCATACTGACACTCTACAATGCTGCTGCTGTGCAGAACCAAGTCCTAGTAGTGTTACATGTAAGTACGGTGGGAACCCCAAGACCCGAGCCTCTGATGATTGTGGTTGTGTATCAACTTGCTTTTGTCACATGCACTGGGCTACAGTGAAAAGTTTGTCTTGCATACTTTTCGTACCAATCAGATCATTACACAGTGCATTGAGGTAGAACAGCAAGAATTCAGAATAAAGTGGGTGGCACCCGCAGCATAGCGGTTAGTGTAATGCTAATACAGCGCAGCAACCTCGGTTCAATTCCTGCCGCTGTCCGTAAGGAGTGAGGGTAGAGACGTATACATTAGGGGTATTTGTGACCCCGTGTGTTCCTTCCGGGTGCTCTGGTTTCTCCTGCATTCCCAAGACATATGGATTAAAGTCCAAAGTAAATTTATTATCAGAGTCACATATACAAGCACCACGCACAAAGTGCTGTTGGAACTCAGCAGGCCAGGCAGAGTCTGTTGTTGGATTTCCAGCATCTGCAGATTTTCTCATCTTCAACCCTGAGATTCATTTTCTTGTACTTTCATATACTCTAAAGCTATAGACTGAAGATAACAGAATCAGTGAAAGGCTGCCCGACTAGAGGGCAGAAGACGGAAACAAAATGGGATTGGGTTGAATGGGTGGTTTTGTGTTGGCAAGGATGTGGTGGGCCAGAGGGTGTGTCATCAGCACAATTTCATACATAAATATCTACACCACTAGAAGCTGTTTATAGAACAACCACCAGCTCATTCATTCTGGAGGCAGATTTAAGACCCTTAGCCTGCTCTCTGAATAAATGAAGTTCTGTTTGTTTTGTAAAGCTTCCGATTATCTGGCAGTTGTCCGTCATGTCCGACAATAACAGGAAACCTGCAAGAGAGAGTTTTTAAAGTGGAAAAGCAATTGCACTCTCCTGACCTCAGAAGTCCAAATCGAGTGGTATGAGTAAAAGTCATGGACTGGGGTTTGACCTGCTTGCAGTGGATGGGCATGATGTCTCCTAGGCTTTGGGTTAAGGGTGAGGGGGAAAAAGTTTAAAGGGAACATTAGGGCAGGTTTCTTCACACTGAGAGTAGTGGGAGTGTGGAATGAGCTGCCAGGTGAAGTGGTAAATGCGGGCTCACTTGGACAGGTACATGGATGAGGGGTATGGAGGGATATGGGCCAGGTGCAGGTCAGTGGGACTAGGCAGAAAAATGGTTTGGCACAGCCAAGAAGGGCCAAAAGGCCTGTTTTGGTGCTGTAATGTTCTGTGGTTCTCTTCAGTCTGCAGTACCAGCTTCCTGGCCATTGGATCTCACTGTAGATCTCGTCTACCCAGTCCACTGGCGCTAACTTTGCATGCTGGGACAGGCGAGTCCTTATCTCACCTGCTTTGGCCCACCTGTCAAAGCAGGGTACGGCGGTGTGACCGCTGTTGCATGCAAACAGCTACTTGGAGCCAGTGCTGAGAGCTGAGTGTCTGGTGGAGTCCAAAGCTGAGTGAACCGTCCAGGATGGACATGACGTGCCCCTTCACCAGAGGTACTACCCCTCTCTGGACACCCGGTACACCCCTTCCATTTGAATAGGAACATATAGACGTAGCATTAAGAATGTCAGGCATTGCCAAATGCTGAATTGTACATAATTTTCAGCTGTTGTCCTCCTGAATACTTCTAAGTACAGTAAATTTATTATCAGAATACATATCCGTCACTGTATACTACCCTGAGATTCATTGTCTTGCGAGTATTCACGGTGGAACAAAGTACAATAGATTCAATGAAAAATGACACACACACACACACACACACACTGACAATCAATGTGCAGAAGAAGGCAGATTGTGCCAATGCAGACAGACTGACAATACTGAGAACATGAGGTATAGAGTCCTTGAAAGTGACGCTATACTATGGGCTCATTTTCGAGGACTGTACAACTCATGTTCTCAGTATTATCTGTCTGTTGCCAACCTGCGCTATGCCATGGACCAATACCATTAAGCATTTGGTCCGTGGGTGCCAATGAGGAAACACGTTAGTCTATAAGTTGTGGAATCAGGTTAGAGTTGAGGTGAGTGAAGTTATCCATGTTGGTTCAGGAGCCTGATGGGTGAAGGGAAATGACGATTTAACAGTGAAGGGTGCTTTACTGCTCCAGTGCCAGTGGGCAAAATCCTGCACAGTCTTCAATTGCAACCTTCCATCTATTCTATCCTGTCTTTGAGGGCTCTGATCAGCTGTTTCCACCCCATGAGCAGCGGGCTGCAGATCATAACCACACAAGCTCAATTCACTCGTCTATCCACGGCCCTCAGGCTGTGTTTTTTATTTTTAGCTGACATTTCCTATTGCCTCAGCAACATTTTTGGAGCATTTTTTCCATTAGTTGGCGGGGGGTGGGGGGGGGGGGGGGGGAAGCAACCTCTCTCTGCCGAACACCTCATAAAGTCATCCGAAAGTGCATTTTTTTTCCCACCTCTGTTGTCAGCACTTTTATGGGAATTGCATGTGACTCACAAAATGACAGGACAAGCAGACAATGACTGCTCTGTAATCCAGGCCACCATGACTGGGGCTGCAACCTTTTGTGGTTAAGGTTTGAAGCTCTGGACCACTGATCTAGGGACACAAATACCCCCAGGAGTAGAGTCATACAGCCCTTGGCCCAACTGGTCTGTGCTGACCCAGATGCCCTGTCCAAGTTGGTCCTATTTGACCGCATTTGGCCCACATCCTCCTAAACCTTTCCTTTCGATGTACCTGTCCAAATGTCTCTTAAACCTTATTGTCCCTGCCTCTACTGCTGGTTGTTTGTCCATCTCTGTGTGTGGTTTTTCACTGATTCTACTGTTTTACTGTGAATGCCTGCAAGAAATTGAATCTGGAGATTTTACAGTCCTGTGCAAAAGTTTTTTTATATATACACCCACTCACTTTCTGCTCCATGTTGACAAATACAGTCCTGTGCAAAGGTCTCAGAATATCTGGAGTGCCTAAGGCTTTTGCACCATACTGTATTTGTCAACGTGGAGCGGAGAACACATTTGTAAATCTGGTGTGAGCAAAGTATGTTGAGAATGAGCATCGCAGGAGAGTAGTAGGACAGGTGGCAGAGGAGGAGTGCCTGGGGTGGGGGGTGGTGTGTGTGCAGACACACCCAGCCCTGAGACGCCAGGCAAGATCATTTAATTCCAAACAAATGGCTTATTGATCATACAAAATGTCTTTCTGTTCCTTCACATTCCATCTCTTCTCCCTTCCCCTTTTCCCAACCATAATTCCCCTCTCCGTGTCCTTCCCTCTCTCAGTTCACAATAGAGACCCATATCAGAATGTCATGAAATAGTACTTTTTGTGGCAGCAGTACAGTGCAATACATAAAATTACTACAGTACTGAGGAAACGTTTATCCACTCTCTTTCTCTCACTCTCGTACTTTGATAATAAATTTATTTTGAACTTACTCTGGCATTTATTTTCCATTCTGAATTGCCCTGAATCGAGGTGGCCGTTAAAAAGCTGACCACAGTGGTGGACAAGGTGTCACAGGTAGGTGAGACCAGGTAAGATCGGATATCCTTTGGAGATGGAAGTTTGCCAGTTAGACCATTAAATATAGGAGCAGAATCAGGCCATTTGGCCCATCGAGCCTGCTCTGTTATTTCATCATGACTGATCCATTTCCCTCTCCGTCCCAGTGTCCTGCTTTCTCCCTGTATCCCTTCATATCCTGACCAATCAATAATCTATCAACTTTTGCTTTAAATACACCCAATGACTTGGCCTCCCCAACCACCTGTGGCAACAAATGCCACAGGTTCACCACTCTGGCAAAAGTAATTGCTCCTCATCTCCAGTGGAAATGGATGTCCCTCTATTCTGAGGCCGTATCCTCTGGTCTTAGACTCCCCCACCACGGGAGACATCCCCTCCACATCCACTCTACTGTGGCTTTTCAATGTTCAATAGGCTTCAATGAGGTCACCTCTCATTCTTCTGAAATCCAGTCGGTACCGGCTCAGAGAGCCATCAAACACTCCTCATCCGATAAGCCTTTCAATCCCGGAATCATTTTCGTGAACCTCCTTTGAACCCTCTCCAACGTCAGCACATCCTTCCTTAAATAAGGGTCCGAGAACTGCTCACAATACTTCCAGTTGAGGCCTCACCAGTGCTTTTCAAAGCCTCAGCATTACATCCTTGCTTTTAAATTCTTATCCCCTCTCCCAGGGCAGTGTAACGACAAATCCATTACATTTTAAAGTTAGTGGATGACAGAACAGTAGATGGTCTCATCTCTAATAATGATGTGACCTGCTATCAGAGAGAGGTAGACAGCCCTGCAGCATGGTGTGCTCACAACAACTTGGGCGCTTAACACTCTCCAGATAATGGAGTGATGATCAACTTCTGTCAACAATCCCCTGCCTACTTCCCTTTGGAAATTAATGGTCAGGTTGTGCCTGAGGTCCAGTCATTCGAATTCCTGGGGACTACCATTACCAATACGTTGAACTGGGGTAAGCATCATGAGGAAAGCCCAGCAGAGATGGTTTTCCCTACACCAGCAGAGATGGTTTTCCCTACACCAGCAGAGATGGTTTTCCCTACACCAGCAGAGATGGTTTTCCCTACACCAGCAGAGATGGTTTACCCTACACCAGCAGAGATTGTCTTCCCTACACCAGCAGAGATGGTCTTCCCTACACCAGCAGAGATTGTCTTCCCTGCACCAGCAGAGATTGTCTTCCCTACACCAGCAGAGATAGTCTTCCCTACACCAGCAGAGATGGTCTTCCCTACACCAGCAGAGATGGTCTTCCCTACACCAGCAGAGATGGTCTTCCCTACACCAGCAGAGATGGTTTTCCCTACACCAGCAGAGATGGTCTTCCTTGCACCAGCAGAGATGGTTTTCCCTGCACCAGCAGAGATGGTCTTCCCTACACCAGCAGAGATGGTCTTCCCTACACCAGCAGAGATGGTCTTCCCTACACCAGCAGAGATGGTTTTCCCTACACCAGCAGAGATGGTTTTCCCTGCACCAGCAGAGATGGTCTTCCCTGCACCAGCAGAGATGGTCTTCCCTGCACCAGCAGAGATGGTCTTCCCTGCACCAGCAGAGATTGTCTTCCCTGCACCAGCAGAGATGGTCTTCCCTACACCAGCAGAGATGGTCTTCCCTACACCAGCAGAGATGGTCTTCCCTGCACCAGCAGAGATTGTCTTCCCTGCACCAGCAGAGATGGTCTTCCCTGCACCAGCAGAGATGGTCTTCCCTGCACCAGCAGAGATGGTCTTCCCTGCACCAGCAGAGATGGTCTTCCCTGCACCAGCAGAGATGGTCTTCCCTGCACCAGCAGAGATGGTCTTCCCTGCACCAGCAGAGATGGTCTTCCCTGCACCAGCAGAGATGGTCTTCCCTGCACCAGCAGAGATGGTCTTCCCTACACCAGCAGAGATGGTCTTCCCTACACCAGCAGAGATGGCCTTCCCTACACCAGCAGAGATGGTTTTCCCTACACCAGCAGAGATTGTCTTCCCTACACCTGCAGAGATGGTTTTCCCTGCACCAGCAGAGATGGTTTACCCTGCACCAGCAGAGATTGTCTTCCCTGCACCAGCAGAGATTGTCTTCCCTGCACCAGCAGAGATGGTCTTCCCTGCACCAGCAGAGATGGTCTTCCCTGCACCAGCAGAGATTGTCTTCCCTGCACCAGCAGAGATGGTCTTCCCTGCACCAGCAGAGATGGTCTTCCCTGCACCAGCAGAGATGGTCTTCCCTGCACCAGCAGAGATGGTCTTCCCTACACCAGCTTAGGAAACTTTGATGGATTTTTAATCGGCCACCTCTCTCACCGTTTGAGTCTCTGCTGCCAAGTCCAGCTTGCAGCAAATGGTTCAGTCGGTGGAGAAGATCAGCAGCTATCAGTCACTGACATCATCTATTCAACAAATTGCCATCAGAGAGACACTGTAAATCTGTCACCATCAGGACGACACGTCATCTCTGAAACCTCTTTCCTGTAGCTCTCCAGTTTCTCAACAAGACTCTCTTGGCACAACATCCATTAAATGGTCTTTCAGCTCTCCTTGTTCCATTGATGACTATTCAGTCTGTTCACACTTATTGAAGTTTGGGCGGGTCACGAGGACGATCTTCTGGTGGGCCTGGCCAAGGCAGCCATTCACGGGTCTAGGAGGCGGAAGGTCAAGGGCTCTGCCGTGGCCGACTGCCAGCTTCTTTTCCACGGATACGTTCGTGCCCAGCTGTCCTGGGAGAGGGAGCATGTGGTCACCCCCCCCCCCACCAGAGAATCAACAGTTTTATAAACAGTAGTAATCATATTTTAAATTGAATTTATTCACTGTCCAGCAAATATTTGATGATATGCTTTGTGTATTTGTCATGTAAATAAACTATTGTAGTTTTGTTTAAAAAAAAGTTTGATAACATTCACACGGCTTTGCGCATGTGACTGTTCTGCTAGTTGTTGATTTCTCATAGCTGTTTGCACTGTGGTCTTGTAAACTGTTGGTTGCTGTTGTGTTGCCTGTAATGGTATCCTGTGTTTATGCTTGACTCCGAACCACGATCAATTCTGCTATGTTTCACAGACTGGCAGTTAAGTGTTTCAGATTACTAGCTGGATGGTTTTTTTATGGTCACCACTAAACTACTGTCACTCAGGACTCAGGACAGTCCCTTCTGAAGTCCAGACATTTAGTTTGAGGGAGATGTTATTAAACAGGAAGGAGTACAGAAAAAGTTTGCAAAATGTTGCCAGGAGTTGAAGCACCGAGTTACTGGGAGAGGTTGGACAGACTGGGACTTGCTCCGTGGCATCACAGGAGACTGAGATCGTAGAGGTGTTATAAAATCATGTGGGGAATGGGTAGGGTGTCGTTCTCCCCACCCACAGGCTTGGGGAATCAAGAACTAGGTTGGTTGAAGTGAGAGGAGAGAGATTTAATAAACCTGAGGAGCAGAGGATGGTCTGTCTGTGGAAGGAGCTGCCAGAGTGTGTGCTGGAGGAGATTAACAAAGGAGAAGTTCAGAGAGTCCACAAAGACAGCTGTGAAGCAGAAAGCAAGAATTCTGCCTGTGGCTTTCTAATTCTGTCTCCACCAGATCCACTTCTCTTAGCAGTCAGCATTGTGCGTGGGGTTTAGACACAACTTTATCCATACCCTTCAAGTGTCTTACAGGTTATTATCAAAGTGTATGTACTACAGTATACGCAAACTTGAGGTTTGTCTCCTAGTAGGCAGCCATGAAGCAAAGAAACCCAATAGAACCTATTTTAAGAAAGACAGTCAAACACCCAATGTACAGAGAGAGTAAAACTAGTTATGCAAGCAATAAAACTGAAGTTCATGAAAGTGAGTCCAAGGCGACGAAGCCAGGAGTCACTGCAGCTGATTAAGGAGCCCATTAGTTGCAGGCCACAGCCTTGGTTCAGTGCAGAGGTGACTAAGCCTTACAAAGCAGTGAGCTGAACACCAGCCAGCCCTGACCTCAGTCCCCGATACAATGACCTTTTCAATCTGCTCCAATGCTTAAATCGTCCAAATCTCAAGTCATTCCTCGCTCTCGGACACAGGCCCCGCTGTTTCGATACACTCTCAGGCCTGGGCCCAGCCACCTCGATTCAGCCTGTACCCAATCTTTGCAATTCAGCCCGTCACTTAAATCAATCAAACTACAGACCTTTCCTTGTTCTTGGGTACGTGCCTGGACCCCACCACCTTGACTCTGCCTGTCCTTGGTTCTAGCTTATCAAATCGCCTCCAAGTCCATCCAGCAATGACCAAAAATGGGCTGGTTCCCCACTCTCAGGCCCAGGTCCCACCACCTCAATCCGGCCCGTACACGCCACACCACAACTATCCTGCACCCCTGAGACTTCAGTTCACACCACAGAAATGCCAGTCCGTACAGACGGTTCAACATCTCGACTCCAAACGGGACGTTACAGATTATTGATTGCACAGATCACAGTGAAGCCCCACAGCTTAAACTAAAATTTACTTTGGACTTTGAAGGTTACTCGGTTTTGTTCACCGATATTACTTTGGGATGATGAGCACGGCGCATAAACTGCAAAGGGCTTTCGGTCCACAATGTTCTTCCAGCCTTGAGCCTACATTGAGATCAGTTTAACCCTTCCCTTCCACATAGTCTCTCATTGTTCTGTTGTCCTGAGGAGTCTCTAAGATGTCCCGAGTGTATCTGCCTCTACCACCACCCCTGGCAGGGCATTCCATGCACTCAGAGTCAAGTCATAGAATATCACAGGACAGAACAAGCCTTTCGGCCCATCTAGACTTTACCAAGCCATCAATCTGCCTCGTCCCATCGATCTGCTCCAGGACCATAACCTTCCATACCCCTCCCGTCCGTGTACTTATCCAAATTCCTCTTAAATGTTGAAATTGAACCTGCATTCACCACTTCTGCTGGCAGTTCATTCCACACGCTCATCGCTCTCTGAGTGAAATTTCCCCTCAAGTTCCCCTCAGTGTGTATTAAAAAAAAGTTTAAAACCTACCTCAGACTTTCCCCTCCCCCCCGACACTTTACTCCAAACACCTTAAAATGATGCTCTTATTAGCCACTACACAACCAACTTCCACCAACATCTCCAACAGCTATTGCCCCTCGATCCCATGGTGTTACCCCGCACGTTGCTTCCCTGGGGAAAGGTCGGGTACAGGCTGCATTGAGGCAGTGGTGGTGTCGAGGTCCCACAGCATATCCAAGTGACTGAACCTGATGTTGGGATGACGGTTCAGGTGCTGGGCCAGATTGAGAAGGTCAGGGTATTAGGGCCCGAGGTGAAGGGACGGGCCAGTTCAGCTCGAGATCCGAACTCGGGGTCTGGGGACGGACTCTCTTTGTGGCCTTCAGTTCAGAACGCTATTGGCTTGTGTTTATTGCTTGCACGATTTGTCTTTTTCTCTCTGCACATTGGGTGTTTGACAACTTTTATTTGAATGGATTCTTTTGGGTTTCATGGCTGCTTGTTGGGGATGAATCTCAAAGTTGTATAATGTGTACATGCTTTAATAAATGTACTTTGAACTATCACTGATTCCGATCTATGCCCGTCCTCGTTTTGAACTATGGGAACTCAGTTCTGTGAGAGGATGTAGTCCACTCTACTATATACTAACTTCTTGGGAATTACTGGGACCCCTGTAACTAGAATCAGAACCAGGTTTAATATCACCAGTGTACGTTGTGACAATTGTTAACCTTGCAGCAGCAGTAAAATGCAATACTGATAATATACAAAAAAACTGTGAATTAGTCAGTATTACTGTATGTATTAAATAGTTAAATAAGTAGTGTTAAAAAATAGAAGTAAAAAGTAAATGTTCATGAGTTGAACGTCTATCAGGAATTGGATGCAAAGGGGAGAAGCTGTTTCTGAATCATTGAGTGTGTGCCTTCAGGCTTCTGTACCTCCTTCCTGATGGTTACAATGATAGGAGGGCATGTTCTGGGTGATGGGGTCGTAATGATGGACGCCGCCTATTCGAGGCATCGCTCTATGTCCTGGGTGGTGGGGAGGCTATTAATGGAGCTGAGCTTATTTCAATCCTGTGCAGTAGCCCCTTTCCCCCACACCCCATACCGGACAGTGATGCAGCCAGTTAGGATGCTCTCCAGTGTACACCTGTAGAAATTTGCAAATGTTTTCGGTGATGCACCAAATCTTCTCAAACTCCTAATGAAATATAGCAACTGTCTTGCCTTTATAGCTGCATTGATATGTTGGGACCGTGTTAGGTCCTCAGAGATATTGACACCTAGGAACTTAAAACTGCTCACTTCCTCCACTTCTACCCCGTTTCTACAACACAGCTTCTGCTATGTGCCAGTTTTGATGCCTGTCTGTTAGACTTGAAGTCTTTAATTCTAACTCGGTGGCCACTCTGTTAGGTACAGGAATGAAACCCGGTGTGGGCTTCTGCTGCTGTAGCCCGTTTACTTCAATGTTTGGCGTGTTGTGCATTCAGAGATGCTGTTCTGCACACCACTGTTGTAACACACAGTTATTTGAGTCACTGTCACCTTCCTGTCAACTTGTACCAGTCTGGCAATCCTCCACAGGACTGTAAGACATTGAAGCAGAATTAGCCCATCGAATCCGCTCTGCCATTCCATCATGGCTGATCCTGGATCCCGTTCACCTCCATACACCTGCCCTCTCACCATTTCCCTTGATGCCCCGACCAGTCAGGAATCTTATCAACTTCTGCTTTACATACACCCATGGACTTGGCCTTCACCACTGTCTGTGGCAGAGCATTCCACAGATTCACCACACTTTGGATAAAAAAATTCCTCCTTACTTCCATTCTTCAAGGTCACCACTCAGTTTTGAGGCTGTGCCATCTAATTCTGGATACCCCCACCAGAGGGAACATCCCCTCTACATCCACCTTATCTAGCCTTTTCAACATTGGTTAGGTTTCAATGAGATCCCCAAATATTCTTCTAAATTCCAGTGAGCACAGGCCCAAAGCTGCCAAAAACTCCTCATATGACAACCCCTTCACTCCCGGAATCATCCTTATGAACCTCCTCTGGACCCTCTCCAATGACAACGCATTCTGAGATAAGGGGCAAAAACTGTTGATAAGACTCCAAGTGTGTCCTGACTAGTGTCTTATAAAGCTTCAGCATTATTTCCTTGTTTTTATATTCTATTCCCCTTGAAATAAATGCCAACATTGCATTTGCTTTCTTTACCACAGCTCAATCTGTGAATTAACGTTCTGGGAGTCTTGCACAAGGACCCCCAAGTCCCTTCGCTCTGGCATCCACTTTTATTCTTTATATAACTGAAAACACTTTTACTATTCTGCTTTATATTATTGGCCAGTCTGCTCTGATATTTCGCCTTTTCCCTTATAGTTTTTTTAACTGCCTTTTGTTGGATTTTAGCTTCCCAATCACCCAACTTCCCATTCACTTTTGCTACCTTTTATGCCCTTTCCTTGACTTTTATGCAGTCCTTAACTTCCCTTGTCAGCCACAGTTGCCCAACCCTGCCATTTAAGAACAACATCTTCTGTGGGACATACCTATTGCACCTTGTGAACTATTCCCAGGAACTTCAGCCACCTCTGCTCTGCCGTCATCCCCCCCGGTATCCTCCTCCATCCTCCAATCCCCCGGGCAAGCTCCTCTCTCATGCCTCTGTAATTCCCTTTATTCCATTGCGATACTGATACATGTCACTTGTGCTTTTCCCTCTCAAATTGCAGTATGAATTCAATCATATTATGATCACTACCTCCTAAGATTTCTTTTACATTAAGCTGACTAATAAAATCTGCGTTATTACACAGCACCCAATCTAAGAAAGCCATCCCCAAGTAGGCTCGAGCATAAGCTGCTCTGAAAAGCCATCTTGTAGTGTTTTTTCCAACCCCCTTGCATATTGAAGTTCTCCATTACAATTGTGACATTGCCCTTATTACCTGCCTTTTCCAGCTCCCTTTGCAATCTCAACTCCACATTTTTGCTATTATGTGGAGGCCTGTATATAATTCCCGTAATGTTTTTTTTAACCTTGCAGTTTCTTAACTCCACCCACAAAGTTTTGACATTCTTGGACCCCCACGTCACCTCTTTCTAAAGACGTAATTCCATCTCTTACCGATAGAACCACAGCACTGCCCATGCCTTCCTGCTTGTCCTTTCGACACAAAGTATATCCTTTGATGTTAAACTCCCAACTAAGGTCTTCTTTCAGCCACGACTCAGTGATGCCCACAATGTCATACCGATCAATCTCTAATTGAGCCACAAGTTCATCCACCTTATTCCGAATGCTATGCGCACTTAAATACAACACCGTCAGTCCTGCATTCTCTCCCCTTAATGAATTTTGCCTCTGTGGTACAACTAAACTCTTTGCTCTGTCTGCAGTTGTACCCAATTGTTGGCTTGTCCTTCCTTAGATTCATATTACATCATCTACTTGTAAACCTGCAGGCTCATCCTCAGCTCTGTCACTCTAGTTCCCATCCCCCTGCCATATTAGTTTAAACCACTCCCAACAGCTCTAGCTAAGGTGCCTGCAAGGAAATTGATCCTTTTGAACAGGTCCCACTTGCCCTGGCAGAAGATCCAATGATCCAGAAATCTTTCTCCTTGTCCCCTGCTCCAATTCTTCAGCTGCGCATTTAACTGCCCCCTCATTCTATTCCTGTCCTTACCGTCACGTGGCACAGGCAGCAATCCCAAGATTACTAACCTTGAGGTCCTGCTTCTCAGCTTTTTTCCTAACTCCCTGTATTCTGTTTTCAGGACCTCCTCCCTTTTTCTACCTGTGTACCACAACCTCTCCTCTGAGAACTGCCGCTCACTGGAGTTTTTTTGTTTTTCACACCATTCTCTGTAAACTCTAGAGACTGTTGTGTGTGAAAATCCCAGGAGATCAGCAGTTTCTGAGATACTCAAACTAATCCATCTGCCAACCATCACCCCACAGTCGAAGTCAATTCTCTTCCCCATTCTGATGTTTGGTTTGAACAGTAACTGAACCTCTTGACCAGGTCTGCTTGCTTTAATGCATTGAGTTGCAGGCACATGATTAGATATTTGCATTAATGAGCAGGTGTACTTAATAAAGCGGCCATTGAGTTTATGTCACTCCTTTTGGGCATCCTGGTGCATTTGTAAACAGTGACTTTCAAGCTCTAGTCATGATAGGAATGCACCCCGTGAGCTATCGACAGCAGCTGACAGGAATACCTTGCACAGAACTGGCTGTCTGCAGGAACTTCATGATGGCACTGTTTCAACCTGCTGACGTTTCTCTCTCTCTCTCTACCAGGGGATAGGAAACACCTTTCAAGGAGCAGCCAACTGCATAACTTTCGTGCTGTGCACTCGAGCAGTTCGGTCCCGGCTGGTTTCCAGTCTGTGCAGCTGTTGCAAGAGTGAGGGTGACGCGGTGCCGCAGGAAGCCACAGTGAACAACTGCAGGGAAGGGCCGCCGTGATTGCTCCGGCCCCGTGCTCTCCAACGGCATCGCAGCCAGCTGACCGTCACCTCTTCCCAAGAACACCAGAGTACAACATACACTGCACTAAGTTCAGGGTAGTTTCGCTCGTGTTGTGCTGAAGACGAAGATCGACTTTTATCGGTGGTGTTTGCTGCAGAATGCTCAGGAGCTGGAGCTAGGACTGTCCAGCCATTTGAACTACCAAAGTGGGGTGTTTTCAGAACCACAGTGCCTCTATCCACTTAAATCCAGTTATATCCTAGTTAAGTTTAAGTATTGTATTCTGTAAGGAATTCCCTCTCTCCCTCTCTCTCTTCCCCCTCCCTCCTTCCCTTCCCATTCTCTCTTTGTGCCTCATTGTACTGAGGTTGAAAGTGTGTTTTCTTTTGGTGTACACTGCTAGTTATTTTGTTAAAGGGGCTATGCAGCTAGTTATAGGTCTCTACTTAACCGGTTCAGGAGTTACCAACTTTTCTTCATAATGCCACTTTGAGCATTACCTTCCTTACCTAAAGTTCAAGCAAGTATTCTGAACAATGTTGCCCATTGAGCCCCCTTGTTTCTCTCTGATTCTGATGTATCATCCTCAATGGAGTCTATTTAGCCTTATTCACATTCTGCCTGTTGGTACCGAGAGGCTGCGGGGAATTTGGACTGATGTCTCTTATTTATAATGTCAACACTGATAAATGGTGATTTATATATTTCGAACTAATCTTTCTAAAGAATTCCACCATTTCTTGATCTTTTTAAACAAAAGCTTGTTTTCTTTATTTTTCCTAATCTTTTGAGCAGATCTCAATCTTGAATTTGCCTTGTCTCCCTGCAGTAACAAATATTCTGCATACAAGCATTGTGCTCACGTGACAGACGAAGAGTTTAATACCACTTTGAGTAGCTCGTTGTCCAGCAACCAGTCTTTTCATCTTGCGCTGACGGAGTCAGCCACGCTCCTGCTTAGGGCTGACGTATATCCTTTGCCTTTGAGGGAATCTGAAGCAAAACTTAAAGGTGGTGTGGAAAGGGGAAATAAAAATTTACAAAGCATTGAATTGTCTCACATTCTGAGAGATTTACATTGTGATAATGGCTCCTGATGGAGGAATATTGAATGTGCCCTGTATCTAGTCAAAGAAAATTGGGCAAGTGTGCCCAGTGAACTGTTCTAGTTAATTATAATCTAAAATGGTGTTCAAAGACCTAAACACTACTTAGTGAATGACATTGGTCCACCTCCACTCATGTATCAATATATTACACCTGTGATTAAAATGCTTGAAAATTTTCATCTCATTTGGGGCCCCAGTTTGATACTGTGATTGGCCGACTTGCTGGATGTTTGAAATATTAACAACCTGTTCAACCCAGAGCCCCAGAAGAAAATTGCAACCAATTTTCCATTGTCACAGTCTGAAAGGAAGATTAAACTCTTCCCCCACCCACCCCCCCAATTAGTCAGTGCAGGGCTCTTGTTACCCGTTGCTATGAAGCCGTTTCTGCAGGTCCCACGGCAGGCGGATTGATATTTAATTAAGCTCTTCAGGTCCTTGAAGTTCCATCAAGCACCACTAGATGAACTTGAGGAATCTCCTCTTTCTGTCTGTACATCGGTGTCACGCAGCGACGGAGTGCAATAATTTTGCATAATGTTACACATTTGACCCTGAATTACCTTCACCACACACCTGTTCCCCATCTGTCAGCACGGGCACCATGCCTCTTTCGCATTACCTCAAAACAGCCTCTTCCCCAGATCCATAGGGGAGGTTTGGACCAAATTACTTTGCTGTTACAAACTGGTTGTTCGTCGTGTTTCTCTATAAGGAAACGTCTTCTACGCTTGAGAATAAAATCAAACCAAGGTTTGCTCAGTCTTTGTATTAACAGTGTCAAAGTAAGTGTGCTATCGATAACTGCACTCTATCCTGGTGAGAAGTTTCGCTCTGAGTTTCCTACCTGAGGTCATGTGAGCTCCTCCTCAGTAGGTCTGGAACTAACTCAGTGATTCACACTTGTATCAGGTGAACTTTGATTCCTAAAAGTATGGCACTACCAGTATCTGCAAACCCATCAGCTCACCCATCTTGGCAATTCTTTCATATATTTCATCTTAAAATTTTGTAAAAGAATTTTCTAAATATCACGTAACTTGTTTCACTTGGATGCTTTACTAAGAAAATGATCCATCACTCCTTGGGAAACCAGACCTATTTTCTCAATGGATTTGTGGATAAATTTTGGACATTGTTTTGTTTCTATTGCAGAAGTATGTAATGTATTTGTCTCGAGTAATAAAGTATTTTTGCTAGATTGCATGTTGTTTTCTCAATTTCTTAGTGCAATAGAAGATTGGCCTACAAAAATTGGTCAATCCTTCACAGTCAAAGCCCTCACCAGCTTTACAAAGAGTGTTGTCACAGGAAAACAACATCCATCTTCAAGAACCCCCGCCATCCAGGCCAAGCGCTCTTCTCATTGCTGCCATCGAGGAGCCTCGGGTCCCACACCTCCAGGTTCAGGAACGGTTATTATCCTTCAGCCACCAGGCTCCCGAACCAGTGCGGATAACTCCACTCACCCCAGTACTGAACTGATTCCACAACCTATGGACACAACGCGTGCCGTCGGTATTTTTTTTTATTTGCACAGTTCATCTTCTTTTGCACACTGGTTGCTTGTCGGTCTTTATATGTAGTTTCTTTTGAGCCGGTTGTGTTTGTGAATGCCTGCAAGAAAATGAATCTCGAAGTAGTTTATTTATTTATTTATTCGTGTGGAGTTACGGTGTGGAACAGGCCCTCTGGCTCAATGGGCTGCAATGTCCAGGTACCCACCTATTTAACACTTGCCTAATCACAGAACAATTTACAATGATCATTTAACTTACTAACCGGTCGGTCCGTCTGGACGGTGGGAGGACACCGGAGCATCCAGCGGAAACCCATGTGATCACGGGGTGAACATACAAACTCCTTACAGACAGCGCTGGAACTGAAATCTGAACTCGGACGCCCCGAGCTGCAATAGCATCACGCTAACCATCACGCTAGTGTGGTGCCCCGATGGTGACATATGTACTTTAATAATAAATCTACTTTGATCTGAGCATCGTAAAACTCGAAGTCGAGTTTATTATCGCGTGCGCACAAGGACAGTGAATAACGTGCAGTATCTCAGGCATGTAGCTACAGACAGCACGATATTAATTAGACATAAAAGTTATACCATAGAGTAGAGGAAATCTGACTGCGCAAGATATTAGTGGCGAGGAAATCCACAGTTGCTGGCCAGTCCATGGTGGTCCGTACTGAGGTCGCGTTGGGGTTGAGCAGGTCAGCTCCAGAATGTGAGGGTTGCAAGAAAGGAACTGTTCTTGATGGGAACAGGCCAAGTGCAGGCAAGTAGGGCTATCTTAGATGGGAATCTTGGCCAGCATGAGCCAGATGGGCCGATGGGCCTGTTGCTGTGCTGTATCATTCTGCGACTGCTCGAGGTAGCACAGGGGCACAATGCTTTACAGTGCCAGCCATAAGGTTGGGGTTCAGTTCCTGCCGCTGTCTAAGGAGTTTGTGTGTTCTCCCCGTGAGCATGTGGGGTTTCCTTCGGGTGCCTGCCACTGCCCAAAGATGAACGGGTTAGGCTTAGTGAGTTGTTGGCGTGCTGGAAGCGTACGGGCTGGCCACAGCCCAGTTCCCGTTGATGTGATTTGACACAAGCGGCACATTTCACTGTTTGATGTTTGTGAGACAAATAAAGCTTTTCTTTCATCTTTATCTATACTCTCACAGCCGTTGTGTGCCGTCTTTTCCCATTCAGATTCTTGTGAACTGTTCTGTTTTATATCCCTTATTCAAAGTAAATTTATTACCAAAATACATATTACTATATTACTACTATATTATTACCATATTACTACTCTGAGAGTTGTTTTTTTGTGGGCATTCACAATAAAAGCAAACAACAGAGTCGATGGAAAACCACACACAAAGACAACACGTGCAAGAGATAATGCATTGTGCAAATACGGAAAGGAAAACAAGATGATGATAATAGGTAAATAATACTGAGAACGAGAGTTGTAGAGGCCTTGAAAGTGAGTCCGTAGGTTATGGAATCCATTGGGACCTCAGTGTTGATGTGAGTGAAGTTATCCACTCTGGTTCAGGAGCTTGATGGTTGAAGGGTTAACTGCTGGGGCTGAAGTTCTATCAATTGCATCACTGAAGGATCGATATTAGGGTGAGGGTTTCTGCCACAGCTACACATAACGAGAAGCAAGGTGAAATTAGAGCTGCCCCTATGGGTATCCATATCAATTTTGAAAATGGCCATTGAGTAACAGCACTTTTTGCTTCTCACCCAGGTCAAGTTCAGTGTGAGGCTGCCGGTTCATGCGGCTTTGAAGCTGAATGTTAACCTCCCCAGCGGTGTGGCCACAGGCAGCAAACAGGGGGAGTCCAGGTTTGCCTTTGTACCCCTCTGTGCCGCAGCGTCGGTGTCAAAGCCAGCACCGACTTCAATGCAGGGTGACCGCGCATTTTCTGCCGGAAACTGAGCCGCTGTAAAGGTTAATGAAAGCTGATGATAATTACGATCTGTCAAAGCCAATTAGTGAACATCCCCACCAGGAGCTTATAATCTGAGTGAGAATTGAGCCCCCGATCTTACAACCGGTGCCGCAAAGAGATTGCACGAACTGCTGCCAGAGAGTAGAGTCATAGTCATACGGGTCAAAAATGACCCTTCACCCCATCTGATCCAAGCTGGTGCTATTGGCCTGCACTTAATCCCACCACCTCTTCCCCATCCAAGAACCTTTTTAAAGATGAAGATTAGTTTATTTGCCACGTGTACATCGAAACATACTGTGAAATGCACCGCTTTGCGTCAAATCAAATCAGTGTGCTGGGGGCAGCCTGCGAGTGTCGCCACGCTTCTGGCGCCAGCGTACCATGCCGGTACATCTTTGGACCGTGGTAGGAAACTGGAGCACCCGGAGGAAACCCACGCAGTCACGGGGAGAACGTACAAACTCCTTACAGACAGCGGCTGGAATCTGCAGATTGTGCGAACCACTCTGCTGTCCGAGTACTATTAGCAAGAGATGAGGTGATTATGTGATAATTGTAATCAATTATGAGATGCTGAGAATCAAGGTTTATAAGTAATATATTTTTTAAAACTTGAGCCTATAACCCCTCACCTATCCTCCCGCTAACAAATGCCACCCTCTACTGCCCCCTTTATATTTATCATCCCCTTAGAAACTCCTACTGCTTCCGGGGCGGGGCAAGGGGGAGGTATCGCACACTTCTGTGCAGCCCCTTCGTTGACTGGTGACTAGTGCCCCCTGCTGGAGAGTGCCAGTATGCCACCCTGAAACCGAATACTGGAACCTGCTGATGATCAGAGTTCGGATTCAAGTGAGGAACTGCAAAGTGGGGAAAAGAATAATAAAAAGGGTGCTTTCTGAGCCTCTAACAGCACCTCCTAAAACTGTGACCTCTACTAAGAGGGCGGAGGCAGAAAATACGAAGTCCCCCCTTCCTCTCACTGCCTCAGTAAAGCAGCCAGCATAATCAAAGGCCTCAAGCACTGTGGACATTTCCTCCCTCCCTGTCGCACCGAGCAGAAGATACAAAAGCCTGAAAGCATGTACCACCAGGCTCAAGGGCGGCTTCCGGCCTACAGTTATCAGGCTCTTGACTGGACTTCTTGCAGAATAAACACAAGAAAATTACAGATGCTGGAAATCCAAAGCAACACACAAACCGCTGGAGGAACTCAGCAGGTCAGGCAGAGTCTGCGGGAAAGAGTAAACAGTCGACATTTCGGGCCGAGACCCTTCATCAGGACTGGAAAGGAAAAGAAGTCAGAGTAAGGAGGGGGGAGGGGAGGGAGAAGTACAAGGTGGTGGGGGGTAGGTGAAACTGGGAGAGGGGAGGGCTGAAATAAAGTGCTGGGAAGCTGATAGGTGAAAGAGATGAAGGGGAATTTGATAGGAGAGGGTAGAAGGCTGGAAGAAAGGGAATGGGGAAGAGCACCAAAGGGGGGTGATGGGCAGGTAAGGTGAGAAAGGGAAATAGGAATGGGAAATGGCGAAGGGGAACAATTCCTGGAAGTCTGAGAAATTGGCATTCATGCCATCAAGTTGGAGGCTACCCAGACGGATATAAGGTGTTGCTCCTTCAACCTGAGTGTGGCCTTATTGTTGCTTCAGAGGAGTCCACGCACTGACATGTTGGAATGGGAATAGGAAGTAGAATTGAAATCTGGTACAGTAAATTGGCCTGTGGCTACACAATGTACCTCGTTATGAGTTTGAACTTTATCTTTTACCTGCTCTGCACTATCTCTGTAGCTTTTACACTTCAATTGCATTCTGTTATTGTCCTATTGTGTAATGAACTGATCTGAATAAATAATATGCAAGACAAGTCTTTCACTGTATCTTAGCATGTGTGACAACAATAAACCAAATCCAATTCCGATACCAAACGGGCTCCATCTCTTTGTAAGAGTAACTAGAAGGATGTGAGAGTGGGGAGTGGGTTGGAAATTGAAGGAAACGGGCATGGAACTGGTATAGCTGGCGCTGACTAGAGGTTGGTTACCTGCTCCTTACAAAGCATCAGGACTGAGAACGTAGAAGACTGAGAGGAAATCTGATAGAGAAATACAAAATTATGAAGCATACAGACAGGGTGAATACATACAGGAATTTTCCAGAGTTTGGGTGGGACTACAAATAGAGGTCATAGGTAAAGGGTGAAAGGTGAAAAGTTCAAGGGGAACATGAGAGGAAACTTGTTCACTCAAAGGGTCGTGAACGTGGAATGGACTGCCTGCATGAGTGGCTCACGTGAGCTCAATTACAACATTTAAGAGAAGTTAGGGTAGGTATGAGGGTGGCAGAGGTGTGGAGGGCAGTGGTGCCGGTGAAGGTCGAGGGGAGTAGGCAGTTTAAATGGCTCAGCGTGGACTAGATGGGCTGCAGAGTCTGTTTCTGTGACAATGTCAGAGATGTAATTGGGCTGCTATCAGTGGAGTGGATGGACCAACTATCAATCAATAAGCGTAGTTATCGACAGTGCAGATAACAGAGCTTTTTACCACAGAACACTTCGTCTTTGTGTGTATTGTTTCTTTGGCGGCCTGACCTGAGCATGCAAGCATACAACGTGTTATAAATGAGAGAAGACCAACTGTCCCAGCAAGGCTGGTGGTTCTTTACCCCCCCTTCAAGGTCCTGAGAGATCCAAAATAAAAGCTCGTCAATTAGTTTTTTTGGCATAGGCAAAAGTACAGTGAGATCCATTCATTATTTGCTGTGTCGTATGATGGTCTTTCCATGATCATGATTGTTCTTGACAAATTTTTCTACAGAAACAGATTGCCATTGCCTTCTTCTGGGCAGTGTTTTTACAAGATGGGTGACCCCAGCCATTATCAATACTCTTCAGAGATTGTCTGCCTGGTGTCAGTGGTCGCATAACCAGGACTTGTGATGTTCGCCGGCTGCTCATATGACCGTCCACAACCTGCTCCCATGGCTTCACATCACCCCGATCGGGGTGGGGGAGGGGACTATGTAGTTGTCACTCTTTGCCCAAGGGTGACCTGCAGGCTAGTGGAGGGAAGGAGTGCCTTACACCTCCTTTGGTAGAGATGTAGCTCCATACCACCAGTGAGATACAGATGCAATAAAAAAAACTTGCAGTGGCATCACAGTCAACACACACAATATAAATTATAAGACCATAAGATATAGGAGCCAAGTTAGGCCATTCAGCCCATCGAGTCTGCTCTGCCATTCAATTATGGCTGATTTATTATCTCAACCACATTCCCCTGCCTTCGCCTGTAATCTTTGATTCCCTTACTAATCAAGAACTTATCAACCTCCACTTTAAATATACCCGATGACTTTGCCTCCACCGTGTCTATGGCAGTGAATTCCACGGAGCCACCGTTCTCTAGCGGAAGAAATTCCTTTTTATCTCTGTTCTCAAGGAACTGAAGTTCTCATGTTAAAAGGGTCGTCCTTTCATTCTGAGGCTGTGCCTTCTGGTCCCAGACTTCCTGGCTGGAGGAAACAAGATATCCCCGTCCGTGCACTAATGTCTGCGAGGCCATTCAATATTCGACAGCTTTCAATGAGATCAAACCCCCCCCCCCCCCAAATCTCCTAAACTTCAGTAAGTACAGGCCCAGAGTCATCAAACACTCCTCATGTGTTAACCCTTTCATTCCCTGGATAATTCTTGTGAGCCTCCTCCGATGCCAGCATGCCATTTCTTAGATAAGGAATCCAATACTGTTCACAATATTCCATACGATCTGGCCAATGCTTTATAAAATCTCCGCATTACATCCTTGCTTCTATATTCTAGGCTTGAAATTAATGTTAACATTGCATTTGCCTTCCTTACCACCGATTATCCATAAATTATACAAAGCAGTGAAGAGAGAGATAAGTAAAGACAATGCAGAGATACTCCCAATGAAGAATCAGGGCCCGAAAGGTCGCCTGTTTATTCATTTCCAGAGATACTGCCCTGCCGGTGGAGTTCCTCCAGCATTTCATGTGTGTTGCTCTGGATTTCCAGCACCTGCAGAATCATAGTCCAAAAAGCGGTCAGCGGCAAGTCCCTGATAGTCCAAGGAAGGAGGCTGAAGCCAGAGGCAAGAGGGTCTTTACCTTTTACACCTATCGCCTCCCAGCTTTTCACTTCAAAACCCTCCCCCACCTACCTACATTCCCCCGACCCTGTCGGCTTGTGCTTCTCCCTCCTGCCACCACCCCCCCCCCCACACTGTTAACTTGGTAACGTCAGAAGTCCTGATGGAGGGTCTCAGCCTGAAAGGTCAGCTGTTCACTCCTCTCCCTAGATGCTGCCTGACCTGCTGAGTTCCTCCAGATTGTGTCTATTGCTCCAGATTTCCAGCTTCTGTACAATCTCCTGTTTATCACTGATTTTTAAATTTGCTTTGAGTGAGTGAGCATTGGGTGGACATAAAGCTCAGCTGATCTATCATTTTTTTCATCATTCTTGTACAAAGTATGCATCAGAATAGAGATGTCCTGGGGTGTGATGGACTCTACGTAAGTACCTGTTATGCCAAAGACTGCCTGCCATTAAGTGATTCACACTCCAACTGTGGTAACACAGCACGACAGCTGTTATTTCTTCACTCTCACTAAGTCAGCCAAAGCTATATGCCTCCTGTATATTTTATAGCTGACTGTAACAATTCCATCACATTTTATTTCTTCTATTTTTATTTATTTAGAGATACAGTGCAGAACAGGCACTGTAAGGGGGGGGGGAGAGAGAGAGGCAGAGAGAGGGGGGAGAGAGAGAGAGAGGAGTGAGAGGGAGAGTGGGGAGAGAGAGGAGAGAGAGAAGGGAGAGAGGGAGGGAGAGAGAGCAGAGAGAGAGAGGAGATAGAGAGGGGAGAGAGAGAGTGGAGGGGGGAGGGAGAGAGGCAGAGAGAGAGGAGAGAAGGGGAGAGAGAGGAGTGAGAGGGAGAGTGGGGAGAGAGAGGAGAGAGAGCAGAGAGAGAGGAGATAGAGAGAGAGGGGAGAGAGAGAGTGGAGGGGGAGGGAGGGAGAGAGAGAGAGAGAGAGAGAGAGAGAGCACCTGTGGTAGGTTGAATTGTTGGGTGAACTATTAGTTTTTTTGGACTGTAGATCCTGGTCTCTCTTTGGGGGCTTTGCCATTGCATGCTCGGAGGGTGCTGGGTGCTGATGCTTCCCACTGAAATAAGTTGGGGAGGGAGGGGGGGAGGTTGATGCTTTGCTGCTGCTTGTGTGTGAGAGGGGGTGGGGGGGCTTTGGGGTTCTAATGTTTTACTGTCATTCATTCTTTGGGGTTCTCTTCTGTTTTTGTGGAAGTTTCGTGGAAGAGTAAGAATTTCAGGTTGTATACTCTATACATTCTCTGATATTAAATGGAGCCATTGAACAACTGAAGATGCTGACCAGTTTCCTCACCATGGAGGCTGACTGGCGTGCTGAGAATTCCCAGGATTTTCTCTCTCTTCCCGGAGAGCTGAGCTGTGAAGTTACATTTACTACCTCAGTAAAGCAGCCAATATAACCAAAGGCCCCACATTTGAAGACATTTTCTCCTCTTCCCCCTCCCATTGAGCAGAAGATACAAAAACCTGAAAGCTCATACCACCATGAAAGAACAGTTATCAGACTCTTCAATGGACCTTTTGTATGATAAAATGGACTTTTAATCTGATAATCTACCTCAATATGAGCTTTCACTTTATTGTTTACCTGCACTGCACTTTTTCAGTGGCTTTGACACTTAATTTGGCATTGTTAATGTTCTGCTTCAAAGCACTGTGTAATGAATCGTTCTGTATAAACAGTATGCCCAACAAACACAATAGATTCTGTAGCTGCCACAGTAGCTTAGCGATTAACGTGATGCTTGGAGCATCAGAGTTCAGTTTCAGCACTGGCAGTAAGAGGTTTGTACGTTCCTTCCCATGAGCATGTGGGTTTCCTCCAGGTGCTCCAGTTTCCTCCAGCATTCCAAAGATGCACCGGTTAGCAGGTTAATTGCTTGTTGTAAGTCGTCCTGTGATTAGGCTGGGGTTAAATTGGGAAGGTTCCACCCTCTGTGTGGTGTGGCGAGTTTTCACACCCTGCCCTCAGCTTCCCTTTCTTCCCTGAGCTTCATCGACGGCTGTCGCAGTGCATTTTTGTGCCGGGCAGCGCCCATCTCAGTTATTTTCTGGACCATCGGCCGACCCTGCGGGGTGACTGGTGGAATGAGGCAACTGCCTCTTCACATCAGTCCGGTTGCCGGTGGAATCTGCCAAAGCCTTTCCCAGCACTCACACGTGTCAGCTGGCTCTGGGCTTCTCGTCCCCCGCATTCACGGACCCTTTCACCTCCCCAACTCGCTCCCAACTGTTACCCACCTGCATCTTTATTAACCTCACACTGGACACCACAGTCATGCAGCAGTTAGTGAGACCCTATTGCAAGGGTCAGATTTTGCAGTTCAGTTCTGTAAGAAAGTTTGTACACTCCTCTCATCAGCACGTGGGTTTCCTCTGAGTGCTCCGTTTCCTCCCACAGTCCAAAGACGTACTGGTTTTTAGGTTAATTGGTCATTGTAAATTGTCCAGTGATTAGGCTGGGGTAAAATTGGGGAAAACATAGAAGACGACAGCACATTACAGGCCCTTCGGCCCGCAATGTTGTGCCAGCCATGTAACCGACTCAAAACTGCCTAGAATTTCCTTACTGCATAGCCCTCTGCTTTTCTAAGCTCCGTGTACCTATCTGAGATTCTCTTAAAAGACCCAATGGTATCAGAAATCTGAGAAACATCCCTGCTTTATTGAGGGGTGTAAGGGAGACAATGAATCAGAATAACAATGAGATATGCATTATTATCCCTAAACTGTTTGCTTGTTTAGAGACTCAGCATGGAATAGGCCCTTCTGTCCCTTTCAGTGGCACCCACCACTCTCTGTGGGCCAGAAGACCTGTTCCGCTCTGTATATCTAAATAAAATACAATAACTGTGAGGCACAGTAACACAGCTATTAAAATGACTTGAATCAGAGAGTCACGGAGAAGCAGACACTTTGGCCCATCTACTCAATGCTGAACTATTATTCTGCCTAGTTCCACTGACGTGCAGCTGGACTACAGCCCTGGATACTTCTCCCATCTATACTCACTTTGAAATGCTGCCTTCGAACCCGCATCCACCACTTCCACTTGTTCCTCACTCTCTCCACCCTCTGAGTCAAGAAGATCCCCCTCAGATTCCCTTTAAGTGCTTCTATCAACCCTGCCATCCACCAGGGGCATTTATCAGGAGCTCTGCGTATGCAGGGTGCTTAGTATTATTTAGGATCCCACCCATCCATCCAGTATCCTCTTTGACTTCCTACCGTCAGGTGGGAGACTCCGATGCATAAAGACGAGAACGGTCAGGAGAGGGAACATTTCCCTCTCTCAGGCTATTAGGCTTCTGGACTTTGTGCCACATTGTATTCAAAGTGTGACTGGTTAATTTGTTCTGTGGCTTACAATATTAATGAATGCACTTTGTTAATTTATGCATAATTGATCTGTAGATTTTATCCTTAGCTTTATAAGTTATTGTGTGCCATATGTGTGTTATGTGTACCACTGTCTGGAAAAACGTTGTCTCACTTGACGGTATAGATGTATACAGTTAAATGACAATAAACTTGACTTGACTTGACTTGATCTCCCCTCATCGTCCTGTGCTTCAGGGAGTAAAGTCCTCACCTTTTCAACATTTCCCTATAACTCAGGTCCTCAAGTCCTGGCCGCATCTCTGTAAAATTTTTCTGTACTCCTTCAATCTTTCCTATAGGTAGGTGACCAGAACTACACACAATACACAAATTCGGCCTCACCAACATTTCATACATAAATGTTCACTTTCCCCCCATCCCCACAGATGCTGCCTGACCTGCTGAGCTCCTCCAGCATTTTGTGTGTGTTGCTTGGGATTTCCAATATCTGCTGCAGAATCTCTTGTGCTTATAATAGGCTTCATGTTGATTTCACCCTGGGTCAACTGTGTCAAGCTCAGCGTGAAGCAGCGGAGTTTTGTAGCCCAATTAGCAGCCTGACAGGTCGTGATGTGAATGCTGTTTCTTGAGATCTTGAAAAGTCCTACCGGCCAATAACTTGGCCGAATTTGGTGGGGGGGGGTGGGTTTAGAGTTTTCTACAAACTGCCCTAGCGAGCAACGCACATAAAATGCTGGAGGAACTCAGCAGGTCAGGTAGCGTCATTGGAGAGGAATAAACAGTCGACATTTCAGGACAAGCCTTTTCATTGGGACCGGAAAGGAAGGAGGCAGAATCCAGAATAAGGAGGTGAGTAGGGGAAAGAATACAAGCTGGCAGGTTAAAGGTGGAACTGGGTGAGGGGGAAAGTGGGTGGGTGGGGGAACTGAAGTAAGGAGCTGAGAGGGGATATGTTGAAGAGATAAAGGCCTGAAGAAGAATGAATCTGATAGGAGAGGACAGTGCACCATGGGAGTAAGAGAATGAGGAGGGGAACTAGAGGGAGATGATGGGCAGGTGAGAAGAAGAGAAGGGGTAAAAAGGGAGCCAGAATGGGAAATTGAAAATGAGAGCAGGGGGAAGAGGGAAAACTTAACAGAAATCTGAGAAACATCCCTATTTTATTGAGGGGTGTAAGGGAGACAATGAGTCAGAATAACAATGAGATATGCATTATTATCCCTAAAATGTTTGTTTATTTATTTAGAGGCACAGCATGGAATAGGCCCCTCCCACCCCACCACCACCCACAACCCTGATTTAATCCTAGCCTAATCATGAAACAATTTACAACAACCAATTAGCCCACCCAGTACATCTTTGGAGTGAGGAAGGAAACCGTGGAGTACCCATACAGCTATGGAGGGGACGTGCGGATTCCTTACAGATGATGCTGGAATTGAACTCCGAACTCCAACATAAAATTTATTGTTTTCTGGCAGCAGTAGAGTCCAAAGGCAGAGGAACAATAAATTACAAAAATAAATAAATGATGTGTAAAATGAATAACAAGGTAGTGCTCATGGAATGTTCTGAAATCCGGTGGCTGGATCACTTGGGGTATTTAAAGAGGAGGCAGTACCTTTCCCAAAGATCAGAGGATTGAGGCCAACAGGGGATTGGTACAGTACAGGAATTGAGCCCTGCGACAGATCCTCATCTGGAGGTCGAGGCCTGACGTTCCGGCTCCTCATGCGTCGTCCTGAGGTCGATACCAAAGATTGAGGCACGAGGGTTGATCGGAAGACGCGTGAGTGTCAAAGCCCAATGTCCAGAGCCCTGAGTCTCTGAGTTAACTGGCGAAGTCAAAGGCCTGGTGTCTGCAAACCTGCAAGTCCAGTGAACACTGGAGGCCGGGTGCCCTGGAGGACTGTGTTTGTCCAGTGGGAGGGAGGAATGGAGCTTGTCCGGCTGTTGTTTTGTTGCTTGCTGTGTTCTGTGTTGCTCTGCCGAGCATTGTGGGTACGCGATGTTGGTATCGGAATGTGGTGATCAACATTCCCTCTAATTCCTAATGACCAGTGTGCACAAAAATCTTGTGCTGTGTAATTTTTTGCCCAGTGACAATAACGTGGGCCCACTGAATAATTTCTCCAACAAAAGCAGTATAAATAAGCCGGTTCTAAAACCTGCAGACAGATCATCGCAAACTCCACGTTGTCAACACCATCACATCAGAAACTTGAAAAGGAAATGCGATTGTGTATGATCGTGAAATAAACTTAATATGGCAACAGGGCAGAGGGTGACAACCTTTCGTGCGCAGTTTAAATTCCTTTGTGCACTGGTAGCAAAAGGTGTGTGTGCATGCACGTGCGCACACCTCGAGGGAACATTGGTGGCGACACTTGCAGGCTGCCCCCCGTGAGAGTTGGTTGTGAACACAAACAACACATTTTGCTGTATGTTTCAATGTGTATGTGATAAATAAATGAACTGGAATCTGATCTGGGAACAGCCATGATCACGTTGAATGGCAAGTCAGGCTTGAGGGGCTGAATGGCCTACTCCTGCTCCTATTGTTCTCTTTTGGTTGAATGGACTCAGACACAAAGCGTTTGAAATTCAAACCACTGCAGATGCTGGAAATCTAAGGTAGAAACAAAATGCTGGAAACACTCAGCAGGTCAGTCAGCAGGTGTGAAAAGAGAAACAGATCATCATCAAGTTACCTGCTGAGCATTACCAGCATTTGCTGTTTTACTAAATAACTCATCACTTTTAGCAAAGTGGACCTGTACTCGCTGGAGTTTAGAAGAATGAGGAGGCATCACATTGAAAGCTATCAAATATTGAAAGGCTTGGACAGAGTGGACGTGGAGAGGATGTTTCCTATGGTGGGGGGGGGGGGGCAGAGGACAGAATAGAAGGATGCCCGTTTCAAAGAGGGACGAGGAGTGATTTCCTTAGCCAGAGGGTGGTGAATCTGGAATTCATTGCCACAAACACAAACTTGGAGCCCAAGTTGCTATGTTTTCTAAAATCAGAACATTAAGCAAATTTAAAGGAAGACACAGGAGTCCAAAATGAGAGTCTAATTTTGGGTTTACTTTAAGTGAGGCACCTATGTGTCACATGATAGAGTGATGATGCACACAATTCACGTATTTATACATGTAACCAGTACTGAATTACTTAAACAAACTAGAATGCTTAATCAACCAATATATATACAAAGTCACTCAAATATTAAACACACAACACTCCTCCCTGCTTAGCTAATAACTCAAACTCAATAGAAAATGCATCTCAACTATATATACAGTATACTATATAATACAACTACCAAATACTGACATCCACAGCATAGTAAATCTTAACTTGTCCCATTCAGGCCTGAAGATTTAATTGTTGTGGAGGGTTTCTTAGTCTTGTGCAATAATGTCTTTTCAAACAAGGGGGTCACTCTGCCTGGCTGTGAAAACAATCTGAGGTTCTGGGGCCTCCTCCGTGGTGGTTGCAGAGTGGACTCTGAGACTGCAGGAAGTGGTTCTGACAGCTCTGGGCACCTTTCCTCTCCTTCCTTTTCCTCCTTTTAGCTTGTGCATCCTGATCTTGGGATGGTGCATCTAGTTCACTGGAGGATTCTCTTATTAATCCTTCTATCACTCCCTTTACAATCTGATCTCTCCTCTTGGTTTCTTCATCCACAACACCTTCGGATGAATCCTCTGTTTTGCATCTGATTGACTCCTTTTGTTTTGGCCCTCCATTCATCCTGCTGGGCTTTGGTCTTTGCATCTACTTTCACCAGCAGCTTTTGTCTCCTACTAGAAGTTCATTCAATAACCTGAGTGCACTCAGGGCAGATTCTGGTTCTTTATTCTCACAAAAGCCGAACGCTCGCTACTTTCCTGAACTCTGTTCCAGCTTAAAGCCATGCCACATCTTGCAAGTAACTGATTAACATATCAGAAGCTTTCTCAGATACGTTGCCTACAAAAGCTGTTGCAGTCGGACCACAGCTTTTGTCACTTTCATGATTCCTCTTTGCAGCATGGTCCTTCTTTAGTCCAATGTACTTCCCAACCAGAGGCAGAGAAGTTGGCACCAACCCCTGTTTGTCCTCTGTTAGGCAATGGTTCATGGTGTTCAGCACAGAGAGAGTCGTGGCATCATCTTTCTTAATACGCTTTCGGTCGGCGCCGTTGCAGGGGATGTGGCATGCATCTTCAATCAAGTTGCAGTTGTCTCAACCACTCACACCCCCACAATGCTGGCCTTCCTGTTTTTACCACATACCAGCTCAACATGGCTTGCTTGTTGTTGTATTTCACTGTTATGAATGCCATTCCCACAGGAGTTATCTTTCCTTCAGTATAAGTTCTTTGAATACCGGCAGACTTCAGTTCAGTGCCTTTGAAATGCCATCCAAACTCATTCTGTGGGATGCCTGAAACTGCTGAACCAGTGTCCAATCCTATTTTAATTAATTTGCCGTTCACTTCTGCAGAAAGCCACATTGCTTGTCCATTGCTGGTTTTCACACTGTAAATATGCAGACTACCCAGCCAATGTCACTCTCATCTAGCAGCACGTGGGTCAATGTTCATTTTGAAACTCAAACTTGATTTTTTATCTTTTTCTCCTCCCTGTGCAGTCCACTTATTTTTGACACGGGTGTGTGTCCTACTTTGTTGCATTTTCTGCAAGTTTTGCCATTAAACCTGCAATGATTTGGTATATGTGAGTCTCTGCTACAATGGTAGCATAATTTGTTCAGCCAGGCCAATTTCTGCTTAGAGGTTGCAATATGGTGTACACTCCCTTTCATTCCTGAATGCAACTCAATTGCATCTCTGTCTGCTGTTTCTACTGATATAGTGATTTCAACTGCTCTTTTAAATGTAAGCTGTGCTTCAGTTAGGAGTTCGTTTTGAATGCTTTCATGTAAGATTCCAAAAGTTAAACAATCTCTCAATGTGTCATTAAGCTGATTACCAAACTGACAATGCTCAGACAACCTTTTCAATTTAGCCACATACATAGACACAAGACATTGACATAGACATTGAAACCTTTCGAATAATGAAAGGCCTAGACAGAACAGATTTGGAAAAGATGTTTCCCATGTGAGGGGGTCAAAGACAAGAGATCACAGTCTCAGGATAGAGGGGTGTCCATTTAAAACAGAGATGCAGAAAAATTTCTTTAGCCAAAGGATGGTGAGTTTATGGAATTTGTTACCACGGGCAGCCGTGGAGGCCAGGTTGTTGGGTGTATTTAAGGCAGAGATCAATAGGTTCTTGATAAGCCAAAGGTTATGGGGAGAAGACTGGGGAGTGGGGCTGAGGAGGGGAAAAAGCATTGAATGGCGGAGCAGACTCGATCGGCCAAATGGCCTAGTTCTGCTTCTATGTTTTATGGTTATGGTCTTATGATTATTATCACCCAGTACTCACTCTTTATGAACCCATGAATTCTTCCATTTACTTAATTTTTTCAAAAACTCGATCTTGTCTTCCCTTCCAAAGAACACGTGCTGGGCTGCTTTTTTTTTAGTTTGAACGTCTCATTACACTTCAAACGGTCAGGAGTCGTCTCGACTTCATTCTAAAAATACCTCGTCTCCAATGTGCTGTCTTGTACATTCAAACATTAAACTAGTTCAGAGGAAGACTCGAGAGTCGGAGGTGCGAGTCTTAACTTCGTGTTTGCTTTCAGTGAAGCGAGCACGTATCATGTGGTAACGTGATGACACGTGCAATTCAAGCCTCACTTCAATACATATAACCCGAAATGAATTACTCAAACGAACAAGAATGCTTAATCAAACAATATACTGCATATACGCGGTTACTCAAATATTACTGAAATATTAAACACACAACACCTCGTAAGTCTGGAGAAGTCCTGTCGGAAGTGATCGTCATGGAAGAGTTGCAGCCAAAAAGCCATTCAGAAGTAAAAACAAAGTCTAAAGGCTCACCCCTGCACCAAAACACAAGGACTGAGATGCTGAACAAGTGCTCTGGACTGATGAGTCAACATTTGAATCTTTTGGCTCAAACAGGAGGCGATTTGCCCATGGCAGAGCTGGAAAGCGCTACATGGATGAGTGCCTGCAGCCAACTGTGAAGTATGGCAAAGGTTCTCTGTAAGTTTGGGGCTGCGTTTCTGCAAAAGGGGTTGGTGATCTGGTGAGGAGGAACGGAATCCTCAATGCTGAGAAATACAAGCAGGTCCTCATCCATCGCGCAATACCATCTGATTGGCCCCAACTTCACTCTGTAGCAGGACACTGACCCCAAACATGCGGCCAAAGTCATAAAGAACCATCTTCAGTGAAAAGAAGAACTGGGAGTTCTGGAATAGATGGTATGTCTTCCATAGAGCCCTGATCACAACATCACGAAAGCTGTCTGGGATTGCCTGGAGAGACATGAGCAAGTGAGAGAGCCAAAGTCTGCACAGAACGGTGGCAAGTTCTCCAAAATGCTTGGGACAACCCAGCAGCTGATATTCTTACAAAACAGCTCAAGAGTGTACCTTAAAGAATTGATCCTGTTTTAAAGGCAAAGGGTGGTCACACAAAATATTGGTTTGATTTAGCTTTTTACTGTTTCCTGCTCCTTATAGTCATTTTTTAATGTTTAGGAATTTCTCATTTCATTACTTTTTAAAGCATCTTCACTTTACAGATTTCTATACGTGCGTCTAAGACTTTTGCATAGTATTGTACGTATATATTGCAGCGCTGGGGGAGGGGCATGGTCGACAGCTCACCCCAGCATTCCCAATGGCTCAGCGTTATTTATTGTTCTTGTTTTAAATTGCGTTCGTGGAGTTATGGTGGGATGTTCAAGTTCATTTATTGTTACATGTTAGCTTGGGTTATACAGTATTTGGCTTGTATGTTCGTGGGTCACTCTGACTGAAACCAGGGTGTGTAATAATCACTTTCCTAGTCTGTACGTGACTGAGTGGGTTCTCCCCCGGGTCTTAGCACCTGGTCTGTTTTTTTTTGTGCTTGTTGCTGTAAAACCGGCAGGGGAGCTAAATGAGCTTCTCTCACCTGTCATTGTGGACCGAATGCTGGTCACAATCTGTATAAGTTAAATAACTAGTGCAAAGGAGAGCACAACAACAGTGAGGTAGGTCCAAGGGATCGTTGTCCATTCAGAAATCTGAAGGCAGACTCTAAAACATGGAGTGTGTGTAGTCAGACTCCCGGACCTTCTCCCTGAGGGCTGCAATGGGAAGGGGGCAAGTCCTGGTTGATGGGGGTGATGCACCATCAATAACTCTCGGAGACGTGAGTTAAGGTAGGCTTTTATTGGCTGGAAGAAAGCTCAAGCAGCAAGCGGCCACCACACAACATCCTGGAGACTGAGGGAGGAGCAGTGCCTCCGATCGCCTTTATTCTGGGGTCTGTGGGAGGAGCCACAGGAGCAGTCAGCAGAGGGGCGCGTCCAGACAGGCACATGTAGTTCACCACAGGGGGTCTTGCGTGTTTCTGCCATTTTAATTCCCGTTCATTCTTTGCACTTCATGCCCTCCTTTTTTAAGCGGACTCACATTTTAACCATCGCAGTCCTCCAATCAGTCCTCCAATCAGTCCTCCAATCAGTCCTCCAATCAGTCCTCCAATCAGTCCTCCTTAAGAAGGTAAGGTGCAAGGTAGAACAGGCAATGTTTTAGGAACAGCTTCTCCTCCTCCACCATCAGATTTTTGACCGGACATTGAAACCACGAACTCGACCTCACTATTTTCGCTGTCTTTTTGCAGGATTTATCTAAGTTGTCCATCGTGTCCGATGATGACAGGGAAGCTGTGCGGGAGAGTTTTTAAAGTGGAAAATCCGATGCACTGAGACAGTTCCACTCTCTCGATCTCGCAAGTCTGGGTCTGGCGGTACGAACAAGTGTCACAAACTGGGGCCTACTTTGTTTCCAGTGGATGACCACGACATCTTCTGTGCCTCGTCGCGCCCTTCACAGAGCGTCGGGGTACCACCTTCCCGGCCGTCGGATCTCGTCCAGCCGACTTCGCGTGCCGGGACAGGCGTGACCCTATCTCACCGGGTTATGAGGCTGCCGGCCACCCTCACCTGGCTCAGCCCGCCTGTTGAAGCGGAGTGCCAGGGCGGGGCCTAACAGCAACTTGGAGCCACAGGTAAGAGCTTAGTGTTGGTGAATGGCCACGACAAGCCCCTTCACCAGATGTGCTGCCACTCCTTGGACACCCCATACAAAATATTGTTGTAACTCGCATATTTTATGAATTGTACTGTTTCAGTGAAACAGCATATTTCACAACATATGTCAGTGATAATAAACCTCATTGTGCCCCTGTGGTGGATGTTTGGTAGGTACACGCAGGGTTAAAGGAGCAAAGCAATCCGTGGATATCTCCAAGAGCCATGTGCCGGTAAATCATTAACCACCAAGAGCATGAACAGTCAATCGGCCTAACATCGCAACGTTAGCACTTTCTGCCCACTGTTATGAGGTTTGGCCTTAACACGATTGAAAACAAGTGGCTGTACTATGATCAAATATAGTTCATTACCCCCTTTATCTCTCGAGATGTTTAATAGCAGAGATCCTTATTCAACGGGCCGCGACAGTGTTATGGCTGAATTGTGAGATGAACAGCCGAAGATTTGGACTGTTGATCCGGAGGCAACAAGTCAAATCTCACATGGAAGCCGAAGAACTTAAACTGAAGTGTTTTTTTTAAATGGAATTCGTAAGAGAAAAAATGAAGTCACATTAAATGGTGATACACAAAATTAGTAAATGCTTGCAAAAGGCTTTCGGTCTGAATCAGAATCAAACTCAAGTTCATTATTCACTCAGTGGCCACTTCATTAGGTACACCTGCTTGTTAATACAAATATCTAATCAGCCAATCATGAGGCAGCAATTCAATGCATAAAAGCATGCAGACATGGTCAAGAAGGTGTGGTTGTTGTTCAGACCAAACACCAGAATGGGGAAGAAAGGTGATGTAAGTGACTTTGACTGTGAAATGATTGTTGGTGCCAGACAGGGTGGTCTGAGTATCTCAGAAAGTGTTGATCTCCAGGGTTTTTCACACACACTCGTCTCTAGAGTTTACAGAGAATGGTGCGAGAAACAGAATTGTCCAGTGAGTGGCAGTTCTGTAGGCGGAAACACCTTGTCACTGAGAGAGGGGAGAAGAGAATGGCCAGACTGGTTCAAGTTGACAGGGAGGCGACAGTTACTCAAATAATCACAAAGGACTACTGAGGAAATATTCATAGGTTCACAGTCTGTTCAAAAATCTAGTGGCAGAGGGGAAGAAGTTGTCCCTAAAACATTGAATGTGGCTCCTGAGGCTCCTGTACCTCCTCCATAATGGTAGCAATAAGAAGAGGGCATGTCCTGGGTGGTGAAGGTCCTTAATGATCGATGCCACCTTCTCGAGGCATCTTGTTGAACATGTCCTCGATGGTGGTGATTGATCTCAGAGTAGGTTTAGTGTTTGGCAAAATATTGTGGGCCAAATGGCCTGTTCTGTGCTGTAATGCTCTATGAGACTCATGCAAGATTAATAAACTTATTTATCAGTTGTACTTTCTGGCCTCTCACAGAATCAGTTGTGCACCGGACGATGAGTGACTTCTGTGCTGTCAGTAAGCAGGACTCAGCTGGATTGATGCAATGTTTACAAGTCCAAGAGGGTGAAACGGATCCGTGGAAAGGTGGGGAATGCTGCTTCCAGTAACTGAGGAATAATGACTCCTGTTGATGTTGTCCGGGCTCGGAAAACCGAGAGAGTCTTGTAATGCGGCGGAAGGTAGGGACTTCATGCATTTTCCTGGAGGTATTAGATCTCCTTTTTAAGACTCCAGTCGTTGCAGACGGCAGCTCTCTTTCCTCCGAATCAGGAGGCAGTGTGTTCACATACGGCAACAGAAAAGTCACATCGGCTGCGGTGGAAATTGCGGCAAGGCAAGGGTTAAAGTAATGTCCAGGCAAAGGTAGATGGCAGATCATATGTAGTGCAAGAGGGTTCGGAGCCATTTTGGCTTACTGAGGCAAGATCACGATGCACTGGGAGGGCTCACAGAACACACACCAAATGAAGGGACAGTTACTTTTACTAACCTCGAAGTGTTGTCTATCGTCAGCTTGTAGTTTCCATTGACTTTTAACACTTGTCTCGTGAATGGAATTTGAACATGCGAACGGTTACCAGTTGATCAATATCCGTAACTGTCAGTCAATTCTGTATAGAAACGGCAATTCTTTGTTCAGACTTCAGAACAGTGTGGTGAAAAGAGCCTTGCTATTTATTTATTTATCTATCTGTTTGTTTGTTTATTTATTTTACTTGGAGATGCAGCATTGGACAGGTCCTTCCAGCAACCCCCTGATTTAACCCTAGCCTAACCACAGGGCAATTTACAATGACCAATTAACCTACTAACCAGTGCGTCTTTGGACTGTGGGAGGAAGCAGGAACACCCAGAAGAAACCTATGCACCCGTGGGAAGGAATGTGCAAACTTATCTCCAGAGGCTGGAATTGAACTCCAAACCCCCAACGCCCCGAGCGATACAAGTGTCGCGCTGACGTGGCGCCCCCTCACCTTGTGCACAGGTAAATAAAGCCCGGTTGAGGGACGTGTGGGTTTTCAGAATCCAGGTCATCACCGATGACTCTGCTCTGTTGTGGGGCTGAAGAAGGGCCACACAATGCTGGAGGAACTCAGCAGGTCAGGAGGGAAACAGTCAGCATTTATGCTGAGGCCCTTCGTCACAACTGGAAAGGAAGAGGAAAGAATCTAGAATAAGAAGGTGGGGGGTGAGGGTGAGGAGTACAAGCCGGCAGGTGATAGGTGGAGCCAGGTGAGGGTTTTAATAAATGGATGGGAGAGGGGTAAAGAAGCCAGGAGGGGATAGGTGGAAGAGATAAGGGGCTGAAGAAGAAGGCATCTTCTGACAATGATCCTTTTGCACATTCAGGCACTTGTCCAAGCTCTGTTTGCTCTGTCAGGAGGAGGAAGTCTCCCAAATAGCGATAAACCTCTCCAGCACTGTGGGAATTCCTCTGAGAGAGTTGGAATTCACACGGAATGTGGAGGAGTTCTCTCCAAAGCAATGGAAATCTGCCAAAGCGTGATAAATCTCCGGGGTAGGGAGGGTGTAAATGGTCTTGGAGCATGGGAATTCTCCCAGAGTGTGTCAATCCTCGTGATAGAGTAGGAGTTCTCTTGGTGGTGGAGGGATTCACTCCAAATTATTGGAATTGTGCCAGAGTATGATACATCTCCCAAGGTGATTACGTTCCCGGAGAGCATAGAGAAATTCTCTCTAAAACATGGGAATTTGGCTGAAACGTGGCAAATCTCTCAGGGGGTGGAGGAAAGGAGTGGAGGGTTATGGGCTGAGTGCGGGTAGGTGGGACGAGGTGAGATTAAGGGTTCGGCACGGACTAGGAGGGCCAAGATGACCTGTTTCCGTGCTGTGATTGTTATATGGTTATAAATTCCTTAAAGTGAGGGAATTCTCCCAAAGAATTCAATCAGATCATGTAAATTCTCCAAAGTGTGGGAATTTTGCTGAAACGTGATAAATCTCCCTGAGTGTGGAAATTCTCCTAAGAGAGTCGGAATTCTCTCCGAAGCTTTGCATTTCCGCCAGAGTATGATAAATCTCCCAAGGTGATTAAAATCTCAGAGTGTGGAAGAACTTTCTTCAAAACATCAGAATTCTGCCAAAGCATGGTAAATAGTAAACTCTCTGAGAATATGGGATCTCTTCCACAGTGAGGGAATTCTCCACAGAGTCCTGGACTATTTTTATTAATTTACATCCCTAAAAGAGCTTCTCTGTCTGGGTAAGAACTCCCTTCTGTATGTGGCAGCTCAATAGGTGACAACCACGCACCAGATCTTCTGGAAAGTTAAATGAACCAATACCAGATTTCTGAGTGGTCCAGGAACACGTGAACACTATTTTGAAATTTGTCCTTTGCACTACTGATGTACTTTTGTAACTTATCATAATCGTTACGAATTGCACTTTCTTGCTGCTGCAAAACAACTACTTTCACAATGTATATTCATAATAATAAGCCTGATTCTGATTCTCAACATTCATGATAGTGTCCGACCATGTGTCAGGAACACAAGGAAACCTTGTGTAACCAGTAGAAGGAGTAGACCACTTCACACACTAGCCATAAACCCATAAGACCCATAAACCAATTAGACAACCAACCCAGATATTTTTGAGATGTTGGAAGAAACTGGAGCAGAATTTGGCCATTCACCTCATCTACTCTTTTTTGCCATTACATCATGGCTAATTTATTTTCCCTCTCCATCCCATTCTCCTGCCTTCTCTCCGTAACTTCTAATGCCCTCACTCAACAAGAACCTCTCAACCTCGGCTTTAAACATACCCAATGACTTGGCCTCCACAGACGTTTGTGGCAATGTATTCCACTGGCTAAAGAAATTCCCTCTCATCTAAAGAGACATCTCTTTACTGAGGCTGTGCCCTCTGGTCCTAGAACAGCCTAGCCGACCATCTACATCTTCTGCCCCGCCAGTGGAAGAGCCTGTTGTCCCCACACTGGTCTCATTAACCACATCAAGGGTAGCTCATCCTTGTTCTTCAGGGATGTCTCAGACGTCAGAAAAATGTTTCTGATTTGGAGAGGAGTTTGCTCCAAAGCCACTTCGGGCTGCTCTTAATTTGTGAAAAGCACTTTAAAAAATCACAAACTGGAGTAACACACATAAAATGCTGGAGGAACTCTGCAGATCAGGCGGCTTCTTTGGAAAGAAATAAACATTCAACATTTCGAGCCAAGACCCTTCCTCAGATCTTCACGAAGAGTCTCAGCCCAAAGTGTCAACTATTCATTTCCATAGATGTTGCCTGGCCTGCTGAATTCCTTCAGTGTTTTGTGTGTGTTGCTCTGGATTTCCAGCATCTGCAGAATCTCTTGTGAAACTGAAGCCATGTTGTGCCTCTCTGCCACTGCAGATTACTCCTCCATCCAATCAGATACTGCATGATCCTATCCTAAAATCCTTCCTGAACCATTCCACAACCCATAATTCCCATAAATTCCAAAAAATCCATTATAATCAATCGCTTCTCTCTTGGGTCTCCATAATCAGTCATGAATGGATTCAGCAAACGAGCATCCTTCAATAATTTATTCATCTTTCCTTTTCTGATCTCCTAATGGTTGCTACAGCTCTCAGATCCCAGATCTGGTTGCTTCTGTATTCCTGCTAATCAATTACACATTGTTATCGTTACCACAGATGACTCTGGAGGTCGAGTTGTTGGGTAAATTTAGAGCAGAATTTGATAGGTTCTTGATTAGTCAGGGCATCAAAGGAAGAAGTCTGGTGAATGGGGTTGAGACGGATAACAAATCAGCCATAATCGAATGGTGGAGGAAATCAGGTTTAATATCACCAGAATGTTGTGAAATTTGTTAAATTTGTGGCAAAAATACAATGGACCAAATGGCATAATTCTGCTCCTATGTCTTATGGTCTTATCGCATTGTCATTGTTTAGTACGTCATCACGTTCACCCTTCCCTGGGCCCCCTTGGTTCCATCTGCCTTTTGTTTTTGTCTGCCTGTACCTGCCTCACCTCCCGACTCCACTCCTGTGTTAGAGTCTTGTAAGTAGAACAGCTTGACAATGATCCCAACTTTGGGATTTTTCCATTCGCTCATGGACGATGCCCAAGTTCCCAGAAGTTAGAGTCTTAAAGGGAAACAGGCCCTCTGGCCCGTCAAGTCCAAGCTGACCAACATCAAGTTCATTTATACACAAATCTTGTTTTAAACCATTTTAACCTCTTCACTCATCCGTTACGTGCCATGACATATGTCATGGGAGAACATGGTTTTTCCATGACCATGATTGTTTTTGGCAAATTTTTCTACAGAAGTAATTTGCCATTGCTTTCTTCTGGGCAGTGTCTTTACAAGACGGGTGACCCCAGCCATTATCGATACTGTTCAGAGATTGTCTGCCTGGTGTCAGTGGTCGCATAACCAGGACTTGATACATGCACCAGCTGCTCACATGACCATCCACCACCTGGTCCCATGGCTTCATGTGACCCTGATTTGGGGGGGTCCAAAAGGGCTCCTTGCCCAAGGATGACCTGCTGGAGTGGTAGAAGGAGTGCCTGACCCCTCCTTTGGTAGAGAAGCATCTTCACCTTGCCGTCCACTCTGCAACTCACAATTCTTCCACTCAGAACATACTCAACACACTAGGGGCCATTTGCAATGGACAATTAGACTACCAACCCAGATATTTTTGAGATGTTGGAAGAAACTGGAGCACTCCTGTGATCACGGCAAATCTTGCAAACTCAGTATGAATAGCACCCAAGATCAGGATCAAACCAGGGTCACTGGAACAGGGAAACAGTAGCCCTATGAATGGTTGAGTGGTGTCACTCTCAGCCTGGCATGAAGACTTCTGTGCACAGGACTGAACGAGGTTGCAGAGGGTTGGAGACTCAGCCATCTCCATTATGGACATAAGTCACTCTACCATGGAGGACATCTTCAAAAGGTGGTGCCTCAAGAAGGTGGTGTCCATTGTTACGGAGCCTCAACATCGGAGACATGCTCTTTTCTCATTGCTATCAATGAGGAGCGACATGAGCCTGAAGACACACATTCAGAACTTAAGGACCAGCTTCTTCTCCTCAGATTTCTGAAAGGTCCATGAACATCACCTCACTAGTCTTCCTTTGCTCCATTTATTATTTATTTATCTATTTATGTATTTGTCTCTCTTTGTTTTATTGTAACTTATACTGATGCCACAAAGCAACAAATTTTGCAACATGTCTCAATGATAACAGACCTGATTCTGCATCACTGTGCCACCATCCAAGGCATTGTGCACCCACAGTGGAACTTATCTGGGGGGAGGGGTCTCTCCGTTTCGGGCCTCTTCCTTTATAAAAGCTGCCGGGAAAAGGTATCGGCACATTAAAACTTTTGAACCACTCTCGGTTTCTCAAAGCCTGGCCACTTACTCCCCAAACTCAGCAGCTCAGTGTCACAACAACCACTGACAAAGTGCCACTCGCAGAACAAAGTTATAACCTCACAACGTTATACACAGTCAGTAAGATCAGAGTGGAACAGGCCTTAAGGGGCAGGTTTTTGTCACATAATGGTGAGGGTGTGGAGCAAGCTGCTAGAGGAAGTGGTCAAGGTGGGAAAGGCTGAACTGGTTCGGACCTTATTCCATGGAGCATAGGAGAATGAAGAGGGGATTTGATAGAGGTGTACAAAATTATGAGTGGGATAAATAAGGCAAATGCAAGCAGGCTTTTTCCACTGGGTTTGGGTAAGACTACAACTAGAGGTGAAGGGTGAAATGTTTAAGGGGATCACGTGGGGGAGCTCCTTCACTCAGAGGGTGATGAGATTGTGAAACAAGCTGCCAGTAGAAATGGTGGATGTGGATTTTATTTCAACATTTAAGAGAAATTTGGATAAGTACATGGATAAGAGGGGTTTGGAGAGCTACTGTCCAGGTGTGGGTCAATGGGACTGGGCAGAACAACAGTTTAGCATGGACTAGATGGGCTGAAGGCCTTGTTTCTTTGTAGAACTATGACTCTACAATTACAACACTTAAAAAAAACATTTGAACAGATCTCTGTTCAGAAATGCCTAGAAACATATGGGTCAGTGCAGTTGGGGCTTGCACTGGAAAGTTGGCGTGAATGAGTTGGACCAAAGGGCCTGTTTCTGTTTTGTATAACTCCGTGACTCGAAGAAATGCAGCTTGCTTCATGTAACTCATTGCCAGTGGAAAGGGTATATACAGAGCTGTGAATTATCTTCCAGTATTCACTACAAAAGTTAGTGGATTCGGCCCAGTACATCACAGGTAAAGCCCTCCCAACCATTGAGCACATCTGGATGAAATGTTGCCATAGAAAAGCAGCATTCATCATCAAATATCCTCACCACCCAGGCCATACTCTTTTGTCACTGCTGCCATCAGGTAGAAGGTACAAGAGTCTCAGGACTCGCACCACCAGGTTCAGGAACAGTTACGACCCCTCAACCATCAGGCTCTTGAACAAAAGGGGATAATTACACTCATTCTCTTTCTAGTGTTCCCACAGCCAATGATTTCACTTTAAGGACTCTTCATCTTGTTATTTCATGCTTGTTATTTCTTGCTATTTATTTATATTTACATTTGCACAGTTTGTTGTTCATTGATCCTGTTTACAGTTACTGTTCTATAGATTTGCTAAGTATGCCCGCAGGAAAAAGAATCTCAGGGTTGTATGTGGTGACATGTATGTACTCTGATAATAAATTTTATTTTGAACTTTGAACTTTAATAGCTGGCTTGGTACCAATTTTACATATGAACAGGTGATAATGCAGTCTTCCAGATAACATGTTCAAAGTGCAAGGTACCAACTCTCAAGTCCAGGTTTTCAACGGAATCAAAAAATAATGGAGAAACCACAGGCCTTTCAACAGTGTGGCACAAGGAAAGGGGTGAGTATTATTACCTCTTAGTCATTGCTTGCCTTGTGTTCACAATGTTCTGTTCCTCACTCTCAGAGCAGGATGACTGTTCCTCTCTGGTCAGCACTGTGCCCACAGAATCTCTGTACTGCAAAAGAAATAAGAACATGGTGTATACTGGAAATCTGAATGTGTTGAAAACACTCAGCAGATCAGGCAGCCTCTGTGGGGAGAGAGCAATGGAGATACGTTTCAGGTCAATATCCCTTCATCAGAGCCCAAACATTCTGGAAATTTGATTGTTTTTGAGCAAATGTAGAAAGAAGAATATTGTATAATGTTTCCAATCACGATGCAGAGGGCAAACATAAATGGCTCCTGTACTGGGGAACTTACACCAGGAGGTTTTGAATACTCAATGATTCAGGAATAGCTAGAATCCCCTGTGCTGTCAGCTTTCTGAAAAGTCCATGAACCTATGAAGACTACCTCAATATTCCTTTTTTTGCCCTATTTACTTACTTTGTAATTTTAGTAATTTGCTAAATTGTGGGGTCATAATTTTAAGGTGTTTGGAGGAAAGTGTGGGGGGATGTCAGAGGTAAGTGTTTTACGCAGAGAGTGGTAGGTGCGTGAAACGTGCCTCCGGGGATGGTAACAGAGGCAGATACATTAGAAGCATTTAAGAGACTCTTAGAAGGGCATGTGGATGAAAGTCAAATGGAGAAAGGAAGGGTTAGATTGACTTGGCCTCCACCGCCGATTGTGGCAATGAATTCCATAGGTTCACCACCCTCTGGCTACAGAAATTCCTCCTCATCTCCGTTCTAAAGGGATGTCCTCCTATTCTGAGGCTGTGCTCTCTGGTACTGGACTCTTCCCCTGTAGGAAACATCCTCCCCTATGTAGGCCCTTCAGCACTGGGTAAGTATTGTTGATTTAGGTAGTACACCATGGGTAGAGCACAGAAACTGGCATGCAATGATTTAAAAAAGATTGCATCTCAGTGTAGCACGACATGGTGGTTAAATTAATGGATGCGTGTTCAAATGTGGGGACCATTGATCCGGAGATGTGAGCTCAAATCCTTTGACTATGTCTGGAGAATTGAACTCAGTTAATTATAGAAATGAAGAATCAATAACAATTAGCTTGCTGTTGTAAAATTATATTTGATTACAGACTCTCTGATTCCAACCTACCAAGGTGACTGATTGCTAACTGATTACTCTGTTTACATAGAAGTAGGCTTGAACAATGAATTATGGCAATGCCAGTGAAATTAATATGAATACATTTGCATATTTAAACACAGCAGTCGTCGGTATACCGAGAGAAAGCTTTCAAAAGCCAGACATTACAATTTCAAAGCATTACATCCTCAAAATTATTTTATTCTGCTTATTAATACAATCTTGGACTATATAGTTTTAATATGCTTTATCAAGAATAAATACACATATTATAAATATGTGTACATATATATGGTATACAGAAAAAATAAATTTACTATATATATAAAAAAAAATGCACTCGGTGGCCACTTTATTAGGTACATTGCTACACCTGCTCGTTAATGCAAATATGTAATCAGCCAATCATGAGGCAGCAACTCAATGTGTAAAAGCATGCAGATATGGTCAAGAGGTTCAGTTGTTGTTCAGACCAATGTGGTCTAGCTGACTTTGACCATGGAATCATCGATGGTGCCAGATGGGGTGGTTTGAGTATCTCTGAAACTGCTGATCCCCTGGGATTTTCATGTACAGAAGTTTCTAGAACAGGGATTCCCAACCTGGGATCCATGGACCCTTTGTTTAATGGTATTGTCCCATGGCATAAAAAAGGTTGAGAACCCCTGCTAGACTTTACAGAGAATAGTGCAAAAAACAAAAAAACAAATCCAGTGAGCAGCCATTCTGCGGGTAGAAACACCTTGTTAATGAGCGAGGTCAGAGGAGAATGTCCAGACTGGTTCAAGTTAACGGGAAGGCAACAATAGCTCAAGTAACCACACATTACAACAGTGGTACACAGAACAACACGCGTGTCAAGCCTCAAAGTGGGTGGGCTACCAGCAGCAAAACATACATTCACTGGCCACATAATTACATACCTAACGAAGTGGACAACGAGACTACATATAGTATATATTATATTTGTATATATTTTTTTCAAACTACACATTTCATTGTATGTAATAAATAAATATGAATTTGTATCTGAATATTCTCCCTCAATCTTGCACCAGTGTAACTAATGTATAATTAATATTAATTTAAATTTAGTTAATGAATTACCTGTTATGCAGCTGGTGTTTAGATCAGCAACGAAGGTCCTCCGTCTTGTCTGTCCTTGGCCACATAGGACTCTTCTGTGGTCTCTCCGTGACAATTATTTTGTCCAATCTCGGATGTTAGCCCTGAAGCTGGAGGACCGGTAAACTACTGTTAGTCTGGCCTCTACCCTCTGACCTGTTTGGCATGGGTGACTCTAACAAGAGCCCTGACTCAAGCCCCATACAGTAGCTCTCCGGATCATTGAGGCACATAAACCTTCAAACCACAAGAAGGTTGTGGTCTTCTTGGAGGAATTTAAGTTTATGTTCACTTTTATTGACTGTGACTAAATTTCACAGCAATTATACACTGTGTATGTATGCCTATGATGATAATAAACTTGACTAAACTCGAACATTGTACAGTCCTTCAGATAATAAACTTGATATAATCGAACTAATTAAAACAATTTACACAACCCTGCAAGTAATTTACTTTGACCCTTCCAATATTGTCTGCCAGCTTTTTTTATGACTTATTATTATTCTGTCAGAAAATTTGGGATTTAATGCCGGGCTGACTTTATTATTCTACAGCATTTGACCAGTGTGCTGGCTTTGGCTACTCTAGTGTCTGTTTTTGGATCCTCCTTCCAATATGGTTATAATGTCGCGGTTATCAATTCTCCAAGTTTGGTAAGTTATACAAAGATTTCATATTTTCCACGTTTGCTTGCTGGATTCTGCATGATGACTGTATTCTATTAAGAACCTGGAATATAGAACATTACGCAATGTTGTGCCAATCTTTTAACCTACTGGAAGATCAGTTTCACCCTTCCCTCCAACACAGTTCATTCTTCTTTCATCTTTGTGCCTATCGAAGTGTCTCTTACGTGTTGCTGATGTATCTGTCTCTACCAGTGCCCCTGGGCAGGACGTTCATGCATCTAACACTCTCTGTGTAAAATCCTACCTCTGCCACCCCTATACTTCCCTCCCATCACTTTAAAATTACTCCCTCTCATAGCAGCCACTTCCCCCTCTGAGTGTCCATTCTATCGATGGCCTTTATCACTTCTCATCGTCCTTCACTCATAAGGGAAAAGCTCCAGGTCACTCAACCTATCCTCCTAAAATATGCTCTAATCCAGGCAGCATCCTGGTAAGTCTCCTGTGCGTCCCGACACGGAAAGAATGTTTCCTACAGAGGGGGAGTCTATGATCAAAGAGCACAGCCTCAGAATAGAAGGATGTCCCTCTAGAAACTTCTGTAGCTGGAAGCTGGTGGATTTGCGGAATTCGTTTCCACACTGGCTGTGGAGGCCAAGTCACTGGGTATATTTAAAACATGGTTGATAGGTTCTTGATTAGAAAGGGCATCAAAGGTTATGGGAGAAGACAGGAGAATAGGGTTGAGAGGGAAAATAAATCATCCATGATGGAATGGCGGAGCAGACCCCATGTGCCAAACAACCTCATTCTGCTCCAATGTCTTATAGTCTTTTAATAAATCTATATCTTACTTTGAGAAGCAATCAGAGATTTTTACAAATCTGTTTTACCCTGATCTCATTATGCAATTTTATTATCTTACCCATTGCTCCTATTTAGTTCTGTCTGAGCACCTCTGCTCTTCCCTCAGGTCTAAGGGAGTGTCCCTGATTCAAACTATTAGCTGGCTTCTCTTTCCGCCACTCAGCTGACTGATTTCCTTCTGCATTTTCTGATTTTGCTTCAGATTTCATCACCTGTATTTTTATTACTTCTACCAAATTGATCCTTAAATGACAAAGACAATCCCTTACACGACATCTATCTACTCTCCCAACTTTAATTACAGCAAGTGGAATTTGCCAGGGCAGTGATGTTATAAATGGGGGCAAAAAATCGAATGGATCCATCCCAGTAATGAATGCTCTCACTAAGTTGCAAGCTGCATGAGTTACTGAGTGGATGAAAGTTGAAGTTATTGTGGGACCCATCACATGGTATCAACAGCCTTAACGGGTCCTGTGGAAGGGTGATCCCATTCCCAAGTATTTAATATTTCAATAAGATTTGAGTGATCTTGTATATACTGTATATATTGTTTGATTAAGTGTTCTTGTTTGTTTAAATAAATAATTATGGGTTTTATTTAAAAACACATTAATTGTATTTGTCATCGCACTACCATGTGATACATGCACACCTCACGTAAAGTCAAAGCGAATTTACTTGCATTCCCGGATTCCCATGTTTTTCTTTATATCAGTTTTAACATTTTGCAGTTACAAAATATAACACAAGTGAATGCCCCAGCGTTATTCAATCTGAAAGAACTAATTCACTGAAGAATATAACAAGAATCAAAGGATCAACTTTATTCCCCGTATATATTTACGTGTTTGGAATTTGCAGTGGTGTGTTAGTGCGACATGCAACAAAAATCACCGTTGAACAGTTATATGGAGAAAAGAATTACATAAAAATAAAGTTAGAGGATTAAAGTTCAGATATGGAATGAAACGTACATAAATACCTACACGTATTTATAATGTAAACAGTATTATAAAACAAAATGTTGGCGGAATTCAGTAGGTCAGGCAGCAACTATAGAGAAGAATAAACAGTCAACGTTTCGGGTCAAGACATTAAAGTTCAAAATAAATTTATTATTAAAGTACATATATTTCACAATATACAACACTGAGATTCATTTTCTTGTGGGCATACTCAATAAATCTGAAGAATAGTGACTATAATAGAGTCGGAAAGACCGCACCAACTTTGGCATTCAGCCAGTGTTCTAAAGTCAACAAACTGTGCAAAGACAAAAAATAATAATAAATAAATAAGCAATATATATCAAGAACACGAAATAGAGTCCTTGAATGTGAGTCCTTTATATTGTGGGAACATTTTAATGATGGGGCAAGTGAAGTTGAGTGAAGTTATCACCTTTGGTTCAAGAGCCTGAAGTTTGAGGGGTAATAACTGTTCCTGAACCTGGTGGTGTGGGGTCCCTGAGGCTCCTGTGCCTTCTTCCCGAGAACAACAGTGAGAAGAGTGCATGACCTGGGTAGTGGGAGTCCCTGATGATCGATTGGGACTCTTTCCTGATTACTCCTCCCCATTGATGCTGCCTGACCTGCTGAGTTCCTCCAGCATTTTGTGTTTATTTTGCTGGATTTCCAGCATCTGCAGAATCTCTCGTGCTAATGACCAGTGTAAAAAGTAGTTTAAAATGTTTAAGGTAATAGATAGAGGGTGTTGGGGGATATTGGAATGGTTGATCAAATTAATGGCCAGGAGGAAGAAACTTTTAAGATTGTATTGTCTTTTTCAAGAAGTCCAATAGCACTTACTAAAAGGGAATTTTTGGAAAAGGAAGCGCCAGTAGTGTCTGCAACTAATTTTCCTGCCCACTTCTTTGTCCTGGGCACATACAAGTCCTAAACACATATATTATATAAAATATAGCAGCATTGTGAAGCCCTGCTTATCGCTCAGTAATGCTTTCCATACAACCTGCTCTTTGGAGTTCATACTATGTGCAGAGCAGTATAATAAAAATCATTGAGTCAGATCATGAGAATTCAAGTTCAAGTTTAGATTTACTGTCATCTGACTGCACACATATTCAACCAAACGAAACAACATTCCTTCGGACCACAAAACGCATATCACACACAGCACATAAATGTAAGTATTTCCACAAATAAGTTAATAAAATATAATTGAAAGTGCATGCAGTCACAGCGCAGGTACGCAATAAGCAGCTGGAACTGCAGTGGAGGCAGGTCACAAAACCACCTCTTCCCCAGAGCTTTATTTCAGTTGCTACACACTTTGTGTGAACATTTGGCAATGCCCTCTCTTTGTAACAAGGCTTTATGACATAGAAACATAAGACACTACAGTAATGTACAGGCCCTTCAGCCCACTGTGTTTTGCCAATATTATAACCTACTCTAAATCCATCTAACGCTTCCCTCCCTCATAGCCCTCCATTTTTCTATCTTTCATGTGCCTAACTAAGAGTTCCTTAAATGTTCCTTAAAGATTGGATCGGACAGGCTAGATGCAGGAAGATTGTTTCCGACGTTGGGCAAGTCCAGGACGAGGGGTCGCAGTTTAAGGATAAAGGGGAAGCCTTTTAGGACCGATTTGAGGAGAAACTTCTTCACACAGAGAGTGGTAAATCTGTGGAATTCTCCGCCATAGGAAACAGTTGAGGTCGGTTCATTGGCTATATTTAAGAGGAAGTTAGATATGGCCCTTGTGGCTAAAGGGATCGGGGGTGTGGAGAGAAAGCAGGTACAGGATTCTGAGTTGGATGATCAGCCATGATCATACTGAATGGCGGTGCAGGCTCGAAGGGCTGAATGGCCTACTCCTGCACCTACTTTCTATGTTTCTATGTTTCCTAAAATATCTTCCTTTACCATCACCCCAGCAGGGCATCCCATGCACCCATAACTCTCTGTGTAAAGAACGTACCCCCGACAAATCCCCCATACTTTCCTCCAATCACCTTACAGCTACACTGCTCATATTAGCCATTTCCGCCCTATGAAATGAAGTTCAACCAAAGCACAAGGAGCAACACTTCTGCTTTCAAGTGGCACATTACTTACTGCAGATTTCAGATAACTGCGATTGCTTCATCACCAACTCCCTATACTCACTTGTTCACACAGCCCCACCCCACCCACACACCAGAGAAGGTTCCCCTTGTCCTTACTTTCAACCCAAACATTCTCCACGTTCAGTGGATATCAGAATTTAATACAGAGATCAGGAGGAACTGATATTGAATCTGTGAAATTCTCTGCCCAAGGAAGCAGTAGGAAACTACCTCATTAAATATATTTAAGACACAGTTAGATAGGCTTTTACATAGAAAGGGAATTCAGGGTTCTTTGGAAAAGACAGGTAGTTGGAGTTGAGTCCGTGGTCAGATCAGCCTTGATCTTATCCCCAGTGTAATCCAATCATCAAAGACTTCTTTCCCTTTCCTCTACTTTCTGTGTGATCTTACTAAATGGGAAGGCGTAGTGTTGAGGCCAAATCTCTCCTAATTCATCTGTTTCTGCAAAGGATATGATTTGTCATCATCTGATAAGAATGGTAGACCAGCTCCTCTCTAAGCCCAAGAATTCTATTTAGCAGATGTAAGTAGAACGAAGGAAAACAAATCACTCTGTGAGATATGATGTGGATAGGCCCCTCCGGTCCTTCCAGCCACACCGCGGTGACCCCTGAGATACGGTGTGGATAGGCCCCTCCGGTCCTTCCAGCCACACCGTGGTGGCCCCTGAGATACGGTGTGGATAGGCCCCTCCGCTCCTTCCAGCCACACCGTGGTGGCCCCTGAGATACGGTGTGGATAGGCCCCTCCGGTCCTTCCATCCACACCGTGGTGGCCCCTGAGATACGGTGTGGATAGGCCCCTCCGCTCCTTCTAGCCCCGCCATGAAGCAACCCCTGATTTCACCTTACCCAATCACGGGACACTTTACAATGACCAATTAACCTACCAACCAGTATATCTTTGGACATCATTTTTCCATAAGAAACACTCTTGTGTTTATTAAAGTTGAATGGACTGGATGTTCTTTAATAATTTCTTGTCTTACAGTACATGCAACGGTTTTACAACCAGTCTTACTTTGATCGATATGGGAAATACATGGACAGTAGCTTCCAGACGTTGCTGTGGTCCCTCACTGTCTCCATGTATCCACTCGGAGGATTCTTCGGCTCCTTGATGGTTGCCCCACTGGTGAATTATTTCGGCAGGTGAGAAAATGGTGATCAGCTGATCAAATACAGAATCCTGGGGTGTATGGGGGTATCCGGGGAAGGGTGGCACTTCTGGTGAGGGGGCTTGTCGTGTCCATTCCAAGGCAGCTCACTCATCTTTGGTCCCCACCGGACACTCAGCTCTCACTTGTGGCTCCAAGTAGCCGTTTGCGTGTGACAGCGGCCACACCCTGGTGCACCAATTCGACAGGAGAGCTAAACCAGGCGAGGGTAGCTGGTGGGCCTCGTACCCGGGTGAGATAAGGGCATGCCTGTCCTAGCATGCGAAGTCAGCTCTGGCGGACTGGGCGAATGAGATCCACTGTCCGGGAATACGTTTCTGCAACACGCCATGGAGAGCGAAGGGCAGGGCAAGGCACAGAAGACATCATGGTCACCCGTTGCAACCAAAGAAGAGCCAGTTTGTGACACTTGTTTCGTACCACTGGATCCGGACTTGTGAGGTCAAGGCAGTGGAACTACACCAGTGCAATGTCTTTTCCCCTTTAAAATCTCTCCCGCATCAGTTTCCTGTCATCACCCTGACCACAGAATCCGTAAGAGAGTCATCTGAGGGCTTTCAGTGAAGAGACCACCTGCAGGAATGTATCATCAGAATCCCAATCAGCATCATTATCACTGACGTATGCTTGAAATCTGTTGTCTTACAGAGGTAAAAATGGTGATTGTCCATTGTGTCCAACAATGACAGTGGGAGGTTATGCTGCAACAGTTCAGGGTACTGGTGAGGCTGCACCTGGAGTACTGCGTGCGGTTCTGAGCAAGGATATACTGGCTTTGGAAGCGATGCAGAGGACGTTCACCAGGTTGATTCCAGAGATGAAGGGGTTATTCCATGAGGAGAGATTGAGTCGCCTGGGACTGTACTCACTGGAATTCAGAAGAATGAGAGGAGATCTTATAGAAACATATAAAATTATGAAAGGGATAGATAAGATAGAGGCAGAAAAATTGTTTCCATTGGTAGGTGAGACTAGAACAAGGGGACATAGCCTCAAGATGCAGGGGAGTAGATTGAGGATGGAGATGAGGAGGATCTGCTTTTCCCAGAGAGTGGTGGATCTGTGGAATTCTCTGCCCAATGAAACAGTGGAGGCTGCCTCAGTAAATATATTTAAGACAAGGTTGGATAGATTTTTGCATGGTAGGGGAATTAAGGGTTATGGGAAAAAGGCAGGAAGGTGGAGATGAGTCCATGGTCAGATCAGCCATGATCTTATTGAATGACAGAGTAGGCTCGACAGGCCAGATGGCCAACTGCTGCTCCTATTTCTTATGTTATTATGACAGGAGAGCCGTGCAGGAGAGTTTTTAGTGGAAAAGCCATTGCACTGGGGCAGCTCCACTCTCTCAACCTCAGAGGTCAGTGTCTGATGGTACAAGTAGTCGTCAGAAACTGGGGTCTCCCTTTGTTGCAATGGATGACCATGACTTGCTCTATGCCTCGTCCTGCCCGTCGATCACCACAAAGCATTTCAAAACCACCGTTTTGGCTGTTGAATCTCACTGTAAATCTCATCTGCGCAGTCCATAGGTGCCGACTAGTTACGCTAGGACAGACATGTCCCAGTCTCACCAGGGTTTTGGGCTGTCAGCCACCCTCTCCCGGCTTAGCCCGCCTGTCAAAGCGGTTTACAGGGTGTGGCTGCTGTCACATGTAAACAGCTACGCGGAGTGCCCGGTGGGGAGCGAAGGTGAGTGAGCTGTGCTGAAGTAGACATGATAAGCCCCTTCCCAGAGCTGCAACGCCTCCCTGGACACCCCACAAACCCCATAGAGTACATTTTATACATTAGATAGACTATTCATAGTATTCTGTATTCATGGATAAAATATACTATATATTCTATACATTATAGTGAAAAATATATGTACAGTATTTATAAGAATTGAATAAGTAGTGTAAAAATAGTGAGGTAGTGTTCATGAATTCATGGACCATTCAGAAACCTGATGGTGGAGGAAAAGAAGCTGTTCCTAAAATATTGAGTGTGTGTCTTCAGGCTTCTATACCTCCCCTCAGGTGGCAGTAATGAGAAGAGGGTCCTGGGAGGTGGGGTCTTCAATGATGGATGCCACCTTTTGAGGCATCGCCTTTTGAAGATGTCCTTGATGGTGGGGAAGCTGACGGAGTTCACAACTTTCTGCAGTAAGCCTTAACCACAGCTGGAATTTGAAAAAAGCATTCAACTTCAACTTCAGCTGGCTCTCCTTTCAAAAAGCTCCCCAAAGCCTCAAAATAGCCTGAAACCACATATGGCCAGGCACAAGGACACCTATGATAAGATTACTGAATGGTCTTCTCATACAAAAAGATAGATTATGGCCTCAAAATCTATCTTGTCATGACTTTACACTTACTGTTGTTCTGCACTGCATTTTCTTTGTACTTGTTACTCATCAAGAGCCTATCAACCTCCGCTTTAAATATACCTGACAGTTGGTCTCCTCAGCTGTCTGCAGCAATGATTTCTATAGATTCAACACCCTCAAGCTAAAGAAGTTCCTCCTCACCTCTGTTCTAAAAAAGACATTCTTCTACTCTGAGGCTGTGCCCTCTGGTCAATAGACAATAGACAGTAGGTGCAGAAGTAGGCCCTTCGGCCCTTCTAGCCAGCACCGCCATTCACTGTGATCATGGCTGATCATACACAATCAGTACCCCGTTCCTGCCCTCTCCCCATATCCCTTGACCCCGCTATCTATAAGAGCTCTACCTAACTCTCTCTTGAATGCATCCAGAGACTTGGCCTCCACTGCCTTCTGGGGCAGAGCATTCCACATATCCACCACTCCCTGGGTGAAAAAGTTTTTCCACATCTCTGTTCTAAATGGCCTACCCCTTATTCTTAAACTGTGGCCTCTAGTTCTGGACTCACCCATCAGCGGGAACATGCATCCTGCCTCCAGTGTGTCCAATCCCTTAATAATCTTATATGTTTCAATCAGATCCAATCTTTCAACATATGATAGTCCCGCCATTCCAGGAATTAACTTTGTGAACCTACGCTGCACCAGTCCTCTGGTTTCCCGCTCATCTTTGCTATGTTATACTTCTTCTCTTTTATTTTTATACTGCCCTTTACTTCTCTTGTCAGCCACGGCCTCCCCTTACACCCCTTAGGATCTTTCTTCCTCTTTGGAATGAACCGATCCTGCACCTTCTGCATTATTCCCAGAAATACCTGCCATTTTTGTTCCACTGTCTTCCCTGCTAGGGTATTGTTCCATTGAACTTTGGCCAGCTCCTCCCTCATAGCTCCATAGTTCCCTTTGTTCAACTGTAAGACTGACACATCCGATTTTCCCTTCTACTTCTCAAATTGTAGGTTAAAACATATCATATTATGGTCACTACCTCCTAATGGTTCCTTTACCTCGAGGTCCCTGATCAAATTCGGTTCATTGCACAACACTAAATCTAGAATTGCCTTCTCCCTGGTAGGCTCCAGTACAAGCTGTTCTAAGAATCCATCTCGGAGGCACTCCACAAACTCCCTTTCTTGGGGTCCAGTACCATTCTGATTCTCCCAGTCTACCTGCATGTTGAAATCCCCCATGACAACTGTATCATTACCTTTGTGACATGCCAATTTTAACTCTTTACTCAACTTACACCCTACATCCAGACTGCATCCAGGCCCTAGGCTCTCCCATTATTGGAAACATCTCCTCTATGTCCACTCTGTCTGGATCTTTCAATATTCACTATGATCTTGAATAATATGCAGGGTTCATCTTAGATTTGTCTTGTATGGATATGGAGATGTTTTATTCTTTCAAGTTTTGTTCTGCTGTTATCTTATTGAGATTTATATAATGTAATGAAGTTTAAAGCCTGTTACTTTTCCTTCTGATTTTCAGAAAAGGCACCTTGTTGTTTAACAACATCTTTTCTATCATCCCAGCAATACTGATGGGAACAAGCAAGGCATCCAAAT